>NC_051182.1:79985570-80285570 GCF_013339695.2 Rhipicephalus sanguineus | reverse complement strand
TCTGGGAGTCACGCACAGCACCACGCGCCACCCTCGACAAGGCAGGGTTTGACTAACCTCTTTATTGCGCCTTCACTGCGAAAATTCACAAAATGGTGGTGTGATAACTGCTGAGGTGCTTTGCCACCTACCTTGTTTATACCAGCATCGCCCGCTAGTGCGTAAAGGGCGTCGCCCGCTTTACTGCGACGCCCTGCTACGTCGCTGTGTAGAACAATCGCGTTTCGTGCTCGTCCGCAGATATAAGTGGCCAAAACGAGTAGTCCATCGGCATGTATAGGCACCGTGCATACGTTAGGAGCCGTCACAGTTGCACGCTGCCTCCAGCGCCAAAGCGGCCACGGCAGCAGATTTGGCGGGATAAAGGAGCAGACGACGCAGGCGGCGGCAAGCCACTGCGCTGTGCTTTCGTGATTCGCTTGAGGCGTTTTCTTTCCCGTTTGCTTCCAAAAGACGTCAAATTGTTAGCAGCTGTCAGAGAACGTAGCGTTAGCGCATGTGCTTCTTTTCGCCAGACCGCGTATCCTCAGGCGAACGCGGCGACATAAAATGCATGAGATGGGGGAAGACAACGGAGGTGAAGAGCCCGTTGAGCTAAACTGCGCACGTGTAACGCGGGCCGTCTCGCTCACTAAACAATCACAGCTTATCACCCTCGGGCTAACGCAGCAGCGAACTCAGCGGCAGCTTGAAACTGGCGATGCCAGCAATTGCACTGTCACCGCCGCTGAATGAAACAAAAGCTTTCCATCGAACGGCCATGGCACTGCATTCGCTGCGCTGACTTAACCAGTGCAGCCGAGTTCGTCGTCGCGGCTCGTGTTTTGCTGTCATGACACTGCAAAGCGTACCAAATATTATTACGTTTGGATTCAGAGAGCTACGTGATATAGATAGTTTCTTCCGAGGAGCTAACCTGAAGAAGGGCAGAGACCTCCTCGAAGCGGGGCACGTTCACGGCGTCGTGGAAGAGGTGTTGCTCGGCAGATCAACAATCACGGGCAAATGCAACCCCAGAAAAAAAACTATCCCCTCTATTCACAAAAGTAACTTTTGTCGTCGAACGAGTGCGATCCACCGTTCACGCCGATTCCGTTCATATTCTCTAAATGGAAACCGGTAAAAACGCGTGCCCGGAGAATTCCTGTAGGTTTTATTGCATCCAACAGCGCAGCAATTATTCCTGGAGTTCGGCATTCCCACGAACAGCGCAACCGGCACAAAACGAACTGCTCGCCAAAATACCTTGCGCCGTCACAGCGGGAGCGTGGAGCGAGCAGGGGTGTAATCGCGGAGCGATGTTTTATACTATATTCTTCTCGTCCACCACCTACGGCCGACTGATCGCGCTGATAACGCGGACGGACCGTCGCTCTGGTCACTGGTCAAGCGCGAAAAGCACGAAAAGTATAGTCATCGTAAAATGCATCGTTCCTCGATTTCACCGCGTTGCGAGCGCGTGAGAGCATCCCGCCAAATATGCGCTTCTTGCCGCTAGGGACGCCTTCGCTCGGGCAGCGGAGTTACGTCTGCACGGAGCCTATACTAGAATGATTTCGGTGGACAGCGCCGGATATTCTCGCCTTTCTTGAACAGCCAGCCATCCTGCATCCGCATTCGTCGGTGACGAAAGACAGAATAGCTCGGGCACAATCGCGCCGATGCTTACGTCATTCCCAGGCAACTTGAACGAGCGTCAGGAGCGCCGATTTCTCCCCTGGTACGTCAAGCTTTCGTAACGAAGAAACGAAAAAAAAAAACACGCATTCACGGTAGTATTCTATTATAGCATGAGGAGGACGCGTTATCTCGGTTATCGCCTGGGGTGCAGTCGATCGACGCGAGCGTGATATTCCCCGTAACGCAGCAGGAAACTGTTATAAAGCACGACACTCAACCAACGAAACATGTGTGGCACTTTATTCCACATCAGCATGGTACAAAGCAAACCCTCGTTCACTCGTAGCGCGAGCGTCACGAGCCGAACACGCAGCCGGCGAGCCGCGCTGCTTCCTGGTGATGATGATCGCAGTCTCCGATGCGACAGAAACGAGTAACATACTCGCTCCTGTAGACTGTTTCGTTCCACAGTAAAGCTGTACACCGTGAGCAAAAGCATACGGACCACCGGAGCACGTGCCAAAGTGCATCGACGCGCCATCTGCATGACAGATGGCGCGTCGGTGCACTTTGGCACGTGCGCGCGTATGAGGGGTCCATCTGCATCTGTCATGCAGATGGGCCCCAAGAGATGCAGTACGCATGCGAGTCCCATGATATCTGCAGGCTGTCATGCTGCTTTGCCTGAGGTGGTTACGGTTTTGTCTGCCTTGTCGCATCTGCGCTGTAGCTTTACGTAGCGCCGGCGCCTGCGCTCGCTCGCCATAATGGCGCTCATCTCTATTTATCGCGCTTCATGTGACGCAGCGAACGTGGGAACCGTTTCTGATGATTGTACGCCGCACAAAGAAACAAGTTAGTCTGCACGATTCATCTAAAGGTGTCAGAGGCATCTAGGTGCAGTGGGTGGATCTTCCAGTCCGAAGCCCCATGGTGATCTCGGCATGCCGGGCTTGGTCGAGGAGAGCCAATTGTTCCTCCCGCACCGTGCTGGCAAGCCACACCTCCCACTGCCGACTGTTAGGGTATTGCCCCTAAAAAGGATGGGGGTACGAATATTACAAAATTATTTCAAATAACAAATCGAACAGTGTTCTATTTGACTGATGCAATACCGAATATTTTTCGAACACTTTTTGAATAATAAGCACGGATAAAAAAAACCTCAAAGGAACGAAGCGTTGGAACTGAGAGGGTGATCTTTCTTTTTTTAACCATTGAATTACCGAGATGTATGCGGGCCAAGATTTTAGGACACTATCGACGTGATATTGATCACAGGATGAGAGTGTTTCTTGTTCAAACTGCAGTGTGGTTGCAGTATCTTGATCATAACATTTATGATGATGTCGAGTTATGTTTATTGTTCATTATTCATTTATCAGTTTGACTTAAAAGCTGTTGACGAAGTGCCACGTTAAATAATGTAGTCACTGCTGTATTTCAACCCGCAGTTACAAAATACTTCCAGGGTTCAAGTTGCTGCTGTGCACGAGCTTGCCTCATTGTGAATAATTGGGTAGCCTACCAATATTGTTTTAAATAAATTGTTGAACAATACTTCGGCTCTTTCAAAAATGATGCTTTCGAAATGGTTGTCTTATTATTCAAAACCTTTTAGATTCGTATTTGATTCGTTTCTAGAATTCATCATTCGTACACTACTACTAACACAGATTCAGATGTGACGGGGGGGAGTAGGCGACACCCAATGTACGTTTAGGCAACGAGAACAGTAACCACACTAGGCAAAAGGCCAGCATCAGACGGCACGTCGATACACTTCGGCTATTTACGCGTGCAATATTAAATCGTTTTGCTCACTTCTTTAAAGTGTTTGGCCCTGATGGGGCTCTTATGACTCGAACGCGAAAACCATCTAGTCTTGCTATTTTATCATCATGCGCAATTTCCACCGCTTTCAATCGAGCGAGTGTTTTTACCACTGATGCATGGTAGAGACCGCACATGCACACGAAAAAAAAATGCCCCACTATAGGCCTCGTGCGCTGCTGTTTTAAATCGGACATGTAGCGCCACTGCGGCGGCTGCTGGCAAAATGTGCCTGTTCCCAGCCGCACTTGGCCGCAGCAGGTTGGCAATGGCCCCTAGCAGCGCAAGCGTGTGTACACGGCGAAAAAAGTCGACTTCTATCTGCTCTTGCGAGTTCGCATGTCATAACAGTTACATGACATGGCCGAGTCCGCATGCCATAACACGGCCGGGAAGCTGCCGAAGCTGCAATTTTATCATTTTCCATGGAAGCCGTACGAGGCTGATCGGCGAAAACGTTGGAACGCAGCCGTTCGATGCGCCCGATAAGCAAACGCGTCCTCTCTTGGCACGGTTTCTTTCGCTTTCTATCCAAATCGCTGGCGTCACCAGGGCGATTTGAACCCCCCACCCCCCTTCCCCTTTTATTTTGCATTTGTATACACGCACGCATACAAACGCACGGCTGAACATACATGAAGTCTGCTTGAACCCCCACCGAAAAAAAATTAATGGCTACGCTACTGCTCCAGGTAATATTGACACATAGTCGGTTCCCTTGTTTCTTTTATGATTGTTAGCCCGAACGGAGGTTTGTGGCAACCATTGCGACGCAAAACAGTCCTATGCAGTGCCCACTTTGCTGGCTGTGCGCGACTGTCGGGCTGAGGGGCCTCAGGATCAGCTTTATGATCGGAGGACTTAGTCGAGAAACACAGTTGCACATAATCAAAAATATAATTTAGCAAAGTGTTTGACGTACTAAGAGCGCTAGAAAGCTAAGAGCCGGGCACTTCATGCGGTCTCTAGGTTTTTATCGTTGCTGACATGTAATTTCAACTATCCCATCTTTCTGCTAATGCGCGCCGGTCATAGAACAAACGACGCGCGAGTCTGTCGATAAAAAGTATTTTCTATCGTATCCCCAGAAAAAAAAGCTTACTCGCTTCTATGCGCACGTCGTACTCCACGCTCTTTATTTGTGCGACGCGCTTTTCGAATATTTCCGACGGACCGACGGCACTGTGCAGTCCTGTGCGTTTGCTATTCGCCCGTAGCCGCAAAGAAGCAGGCGGCGCTTGTTTTGTGTTACCATTTTCACGCACCGACGTTCACCGCATACAACTTCGAGCTACGCGCCGGGAAGGAAACAGGTTTACGAGAACTTTTTGTTGGGCACGTTGGTAAAGAAGGACATACACAAGATATGCGCTCCGTCCCGTGTCCTATCTTGTGTACCTTTGGGCCTTGAAAATCAATTATGAACATTCACCAACTTGCCCAACAAAACTTTCTCCTAAAGCTGTTTCCTTCCCGGCGCGTAACTCGAGTTTGTGTGAATTTGCCCAAAAGGTCGACCACCTCGTAAGACTGTCCCGTTGTCCAGCAGATTGCTCCATGTCAGCCAACCCAAAATATTGCAATGAAGCACCCGCTGAAAGTTTTCTTTTGTAATCGTAGAACGCATTCGTATTTATTCATTTTATTTATTTCTCTGGTGCGCACCAGCTGTGAGGATGGCCTCACATGAAATTGAGCCCAGAAGAAATGAAGACACAGGACACAAATAAAGGACACACGACACCGTTCCCAATCCCTCTCTGCCTTGCTCGTTTCCGATCCCTTAAGGGCCACTTATTTCGCTTGACGTCAACATGAATATCCGTTGCCCATTTTCGTTCCCTGACTCATGTCGTTATCCGGTCTCTTAATGCAACTGCAATCATTTCCCTTCCCAGTGCCTACACATTGCAACCCAGTCATTACTCATGTGAGATTTACTAACAAACCCCGTGTACACTTCGACGCATGGTATCTACTAGTGAACACTGTCGTAATTTTATTCCTTTTTAGTCATGACGTTACCGTAAAATTACCTGTAAAAGTGGCACTGCTTGGAACCGGTCCCGCTGGCCGAGCTAGCTTAGTTAACGCAGGCTATCATCATCAGCCAAGCATTAGCAGCTCACCCAGTGGGCAAGGTTCTAGCCCTGACCCTCGCTTTTCAAAGTGAAGCGATGGCATCAACCTGGGCGACAGATACCACCGGTGGTGAGTGTGGTCCTTATCACACGCCACCTGCAGAGCCGACTGTGGGCACGCACTCTGTGCTCTCAGCCATGACTCTGGTGACAGTGCTGGTGTTTTTGGAGCCTTATATGTTTGTCAGTCCTGGCTTCTAGTCTGACAGAGTAGAATAGGATGAACAATGCACCACAAGAGAACTAGGATAGTCAGTGTATCAGTCAGCTAAAGCAGGAACAGAAAGATCGTTTATTGAAAGCAGCTGTTAGCTTTTATGGTGGCTGGCACGTGGAAGTCAGTGTAGGCATTGACATCAGCAGATGGTGGGGGACGGAGCTAGTATGCACAGCGCATGCGTATCTTGCATGATACATCTTCCCCTGTTTATCAGTTCTTTGAAACGTGACACTAATTCACTTGACTGAAGCTGCGATCGTAGTGAAGCCTGTTTCGTGGCCTCCTGTTTCTGGTCGAGCGTCTCAACCGCAGTGTATACTGTCCATCAGCGGAGGATGTAGAGCTTGCAGGCACCTGCTGTCTAGGACTGGGCTCCTGCTCGTTCACGGGCTCGCACTCGCTGTCAGACTCGTCGCTTTCGAGTATGCTGCTCTATAAAGGTTCCAGCGTCGCACTTAGATGCTCGCGGTTTCGGCGAAGCAGCTTATCTTCTGTAAGCGCCCTGTATGACCATGACGCTGCTGGTCCCACTATATACTTGCGCTTTGCGAGTCCAGTGTTCGTCATGAACCCTCACCACTTGTCCTTTCTGGAGGCCCGGCAGAGATTTGGCAACAGTATCTCGTGGCTTGCTTTTGTAGACGGTTGTTTTCTTCTGCCTGCGGAAATCCGGAAGTCGTGTACGCAGTCTTCTGCCTTGCAGGAGCTCACCCGGTGACCGACCGTGTTCCAGCGGCGTCGCACGGTAGGATAGCAGTCCCAGCCAGAAGTCCTGCTGTGTCTCCAGTTTTTTTTTCAGAATTTTTTTCACGGCTTGAACACCCTTCTCAGCAAGTTCATTCGACTGTGAACATCCAGGGCTCGATGTAATGTGCTGGAACTTGTACCTGGATGCAAAAAACAGCAAATTCGTGAGAGGCAAACAAGGGACCGTTGTCGCTGCAGACTTCTAATGGAATACCGTAACGGGTGAAGGTGCCACTGAGTTTCTCAACAACAGTACGAGTTGTGGTGTCGTTTATCTTTTCAACCTCAGGGAAGTTGGAAAAGGCATCATAAAAGCCCAAGTACGAACTCCCGGCATGCTGGAAAATATCGATGCCGACCCTGTACCAAGCATAATGCGGCGTTTCTTGCATCAGAAATGGCTCTCGTTGTTGTTGGTACGCATATTTCCTGCATACAGCACACCCTTTGAGCATCGTTTCGATGTCGGCGTTGAGTCCGGGCCAGACGAGCTGACGAGCTCTTGTTTTAGTCTTATTCAAACCCAAGTGGCCCCATGTATCCGTTGAAGCATTTCTGCCCTCATCGATTTCGGTATGACTACTTTAGTCCCTTTTAACACAATGCCTTCTACCAGTGATAATTCCGCCGCGAATGGCTTCATGCTGCCGACCAAGCTACAGTCTTATCTTATGAATCGTATGACTAACTGAAGATCAGGGTCTATCTCAGTGGCCTCCACAAGCCGACTCAGTGTTTTGCTGCTCACCATGTCCGTGACCACACCAACTGCATGTACCTCTACGTCGTCTTGGGAGGGTCCGATGTCCCGTGGTTTTTGGCAGCCCTTGACAACATGTCGCCAAGCAGCAACTGTTTTCCTGGAACAAAGTGAAGGGAATAATCATGCTTCCACAAGCGTAGAAAAAAACGTTGAAGCCCTGGTGGCATATCGCTTATTCCTTTCGACGCAATCGTTAAAAGTGGGCGGTAATCGATCTCGACAAAAATTTTTCGACCGTAGACGAAATAGTGAAATTTTTCACACCCAAATGTTATTCCCATTGTTTCTTTTTCTATTTGCGAGTATCTTTGCTCCGTGCCAGTCATGACACGTGACGCATAGGCCACAGGACGCCAGCTATCTCCGTCACGCTGCAAAAGTGCAGCTCCTAGCCCATTTTTTGATGCGTTCGTGCTGATCTTGGTTCTCTGGCTGTCTGGATCGAAAATAGCGAGTACAGGTGTGCTGCTTAGAACTGTGCAGATAGCTGCCCACTCAGCGGTGTGCTTTTCTGTCCATTCGAAGATTGAGTCCTTTTTATAAGACCTCGTAACAACTTTGTGTGGTCAGTAAGATGCGGGATATACTTCCCAAAGTAATTTGCCACAGCAAGCATTCTCTGAGCCACCCGCGTATCAGTCGGGCGCGGCATTTCTGCTACTGACGCACTGAATGCGGGATTGGGCTTTGTCCCGTCTTGACTGATGATGCCACCCAAGAACTCAACCTCTGTGCATGCAAGCTTGCATTTGGCTGCATTAAACGTCAGTCCCGCATTCCTTGCTAGTTCTAGCACCCCACGAAGGCACTCGTCGTGTTCTGCGCAAGTAGCACCCCATACCAGCACACGCGCACGTGATGTGATCGGGGGTCTGCCCATAGGACCGGGGAGCAGCCAGGCCTCGGGGAGAAGTCGAGTTCAGGAGCCGGAGCTGATAACAGTAACGTTTATTTTACATGTCGTTTTGGTAGCGTGCCATAGCGTCGTCTAGCGACGCTGCGTCGCGTCGACGTAGCCTCGACGTGGCCTGTCGAAGCGTCGTCGTAGCATAGCATGCTTGGAGCGTCTCGACGCTCGCGTTATAACGCCTGGGCCTTCCCAGGATTCCCTGCTGGAGGAAACAATCAAGTCCAAGACAGTCCAATCAAAGATGTTGTCTTCATCTCCGCCCACTAAGTAAGCACCGCCTCCTTCGCACTCCGGGAAAGAGAGAAGCGGTGCACCTGGACGACGGATGGTCCCGGGAGACAAACAAAAACATAATAAAGCACTCTACACACAAGGAACAGTTCCCGGCGTGGCACATTCCCGAAAACAGGCTGCGTTGTCAGGTGTGCCGTCAGGTGCAGTCGTTCCTTGACTTGATAGCGCCGTCGGTGCAGCTGACGGCCAGCTCCCAGTCAGGTCACAAAGCCACAAAGGAACCATACACACAATGAACGGATCACTGCAGCGTACATTCCTGACGGCGGGCCGTGATGTCAGGTGTGTTGACAGCTGCAAACCTCTCCTTGCCTCGATGAGTCGCCGGTGCAGGTGACGGCCAGCCGCCGGCAGGGTCCCAAAGTCGCATCTCCCAGAAGTCGCATCTCGCATTGTTCGGCGCATCTCGCAGCAGTGCACAAACGACTGCCTCCTCCGCACAGCCTGGACTGCAAATAGTTCATCTTCAGGCCATAAAGGCGTCAAAGTCAACCAAGCGTGTCCAAAGCGATTGAAGAGCGAACTGACGGCCTTGAAGGGCTCAGGACACTACGGCAGGGTCGTCTCCTCATCTGGTGCGTTTCGGGGAACGTTGAGGTCGAAGAAAGCAGGGCTGACGCCGCCATACCATTCCAACGGCCCAGCGGCGCGAAGCCGTGAAGTCCGATCATAACACACGCCTGGTGCTCGATCGAAAATTGAGCTCAACGTTTTTTGAAACACTTCAGGCGCTGACGCAATACCAAACAGCAGTCTCAAAAAAACGGTAATGCCCAAAAGGAGCAGCGAACGTACATATGTTTGATGTGGCTGGATCCAATGGAATCTGATGGAACGCCGAGTTTGCATCGAGGCGAGAGAAGTATTTAGCACCCGCAAGTTCTGCCTCGATGTCGTCTCGCTTTGGCATCTGATAATGCTCGCGCTTCAGGCACTGGTTAATGTTCCTAGGGTCCATGCAAACCCGCAGTTTGCCATCATTTTTCTTTACAATGACGACAGGACGCACCCAATTTGTTGGCTCACTGATCCTTTCAAAGATGTGTGCTTCTTCTATGCGTTGCAGCTCCGCCCACAGTGGTTCTTTGAGTGCCAAGGGGACGCGTCGCGCTGACTGTATCACTGGTGTGAAATCTTCGCGCAGGACCATCCTATATGGGCGGGCTACACAGCCGGTACCTTCGAAAAGCTGCCGGAATTCTTCGAGCACTTTGTCAGAGCTTTGGGCATCCACTGTGTCAATTGAACGCACCACCAATCCCAGCACCTCCGTTGCGTGTAGTCCAAGTATTGCTTGTTTGCTCTTCTTGACTATGAAAAAGGTAAAGGTGCCGGACTTGTCATTCATGACCACTGGCAGGGTTGCCACGCCGAAGTGTTTAATGACGTCGCCACTGTAGGACCGAAGGACGGAGCTGCTGGGCTTCAGGTCACCATGCGATTGGAATTTGCGAGACAGAATACGGGAGCAAGTTGGCCTGGGAACCAGTGTCTACTTTCAAAACAACCTGCTGGTTGGCTACTTTAGCTACGACCATCCAGTCAGCTGTCCTTTCAAAGGCACAAACTCTGACATTTATGATGTCGAAGTCGTTCTCGTCGTGTAATACGGCACCGACGACAGGCTCTTTCCGGCAGCATGCCGCGAAGTGATTGGTGCCCTTGCACGCGAAATATGTCTTCCCGAACGCCGGGAATTTGTTACGGTCATGCGTTCGGTTGCACCTACCGAATGCGAACCACTGACGCTGTTTTACGGCCGCTACGTGCCTATCTGCTTGGGCCCGGGTCTCATTTTGGAGAGCTGACACTTCGGCCGCTTTGCATATCTGTTCTGCCTTGAGCAGCATAAGGTCTTTGACTTTCAGCATCTTTTCGCGTAACTTCGGTTTATTCGTGCCAAATACTATTTCGTCACGAATCACAGAGTCACTCAATGTTGAGAAGTTGCAAGTCTGAGCTATCTTCCGCAGGTCGCGCAGCTCCTTGAACGAAACGCATACCTCTTATAGACTTCACTCTGTTGCTCCTGACAGTACGCTTCAAACTTGCTCACAACTGTTGCATAGTCATCCTTGTCTTCTTCCACCGTAAAAGTGAAGCTGTTAAATACCTCTTGCGCGTCATCTCCAGCGACACTCAGTAGCAGCGCTGTCTTAGTAGCCTCCGTCCGTGGTTCTTTAGTTGACGCTGTTGCCTTCAAGAAGAGCTCAAACTGCTGTTTAAACAACGTACACTTCTTTGCCATGTCCCCGGACAGAAGTAGCTGATCGAGTGGCTTGAGTAGTTTCATTTTTCTGGCTTACTGGTGTAACGCCTCTTCGTTCCTTCAAGCCATTTCGCGGTAGGCCAACAATCGGCCCACTTCTGACACCATGTATCAGTCAGCTAAAGCAGGAACAGAACGAACGTTTATTGAAAGCAGCTGTTAGCTTTTATAGTGGCTGGCACGTGCAAGCCAGTCTAGGCGTTGACATCAGCAGTTGGTGGGGGACGGAGCCAGTACGCACAGCGCATTCGTGTCTTCCACGATACAGTGAAGAATATTTTGCATATTTTCATATTTTTCTATGCTCCCGACCATGACCAATGCTAGTCACACTGCCGTTCTGATAGCTGCTTTCAATTCTTAATTCTTCTAGCACAGCCTACCAGTATTTTGCAATGTTAACTGAACACCCTTGTGCGTTGCCCGTTCCCTCGTAGCTGCTTCAGAAAGTACGACTCGTGCTTTGACACTATTACGTTGACGCCGGGACGGTCTGGCGTCCTCACTCTATTTTCCCGAGACGGTGCGGTGGTTCCTGGCTGTAAAAAGGCATGTCCAACCTTGTGCGCAACCGGTAACCCAAAAGCCTTTCCGAATGTGAAAGCCCGTACTCTTAAGGAGTATTTCTGTATTTGCACAAGACGCTGTCGTTAACTCGGCGATTCCATCTTCTTCGACCGTCCGCACAGCGTGCTCAGCCAGCCAAACACTCTACGAGAAAGAGAGAGAGAAAGCGAGAAGAGGAAATGCAGGGAGGTTAACCAGACGAAAGTCCGGTTTGCTACCCTGCGCTGGGGATAAGGGAATGGGGAATAGAAAGAGGAAGAGAGAGGAGAGCACTGCACGTGCAAAGGAGTACAATCAGTTACTGAGACTGGAGCTTCTCTGACCTACGTGACATCAGCGCATCAGCGACCTACGTGACATCAGACATTGGGGAATCGCGGCATTTGAAAGGGCCATGGGTGAGCTGTGGTGATTACTGAAGCGCTGAAAACACTGGATCGACAATCTCCAGCAGTTGCAGGGCAGTTCGGGCTGTCGGAGTGTTTAGCTTGTTCAAAAGCATGAGTATGATGTCCAGAAGAGAGCGAAGCATCGCAGCAATGTCCTGGTCTTTCTCGGGCATGTCATGGGGAACCAGCGCTGTCTTTGACTCGGTCAATGTCTGCTGCGACCATTGGAGTCGCTGTGGATTGTGCTGTGGCTTTGGCTGTTGCTGTGGTTCTGGCTGTGGCTCTGGCTGCAGCTTTGGTAATGCCGGCCATGCTTGAGAGTCCATGTGTTCTTGTGCGGTCTTGTCCTGAGAAATCGACTCGGACGTGTCTGGTCTAGGAAGCAGAGGAGGAAAACGAGATCCTAAAGCAGATGGTGCGAGACCGTTCGTCTCGTCGGGAAGCTGTTGCTGTCGTCAGAAAGCGACGCTCCCGACGCCGTAGAGGTTCAAGGAACAAACAATCTACGTTGTGTAGGGTGCCTTTGCGCTCCATGAACTGACGGAATTTCCAACGTATGAAAAGCGTTTCATTATCTATTAAGACGGCGCGCGGTATACCAATCTGGGCAAACATTGTTTTCGGGGCAGCGGTGGTACCAAATATTGACCTTGCTCCAGCGCTTACCGACGACACTCCGGGGTGAAAGCCATTAGTAGCACGAGAAAATACTTGCAGATTCCGGTGGATATCACCACGTGATGGCCCCAATGCTTTTCACTGGCAGCTCAAACAGCTTCCTATAACATTGTTACGTTCTCTCATGTCTGCGTAACTCTTCCCGAACGATCTGACAGATGTTTGCAGCAACGTCAACAGTTGGTGTAGTTTCTACACTTTCCACCTTGGTGACATTCGCAAGACGACCTAACTTCTGCGTTATTCTGCACTTCTTCAAAGTCTCAAACGTCCCACAGTGCCAAATGACATCTGACACTGAAGTTACGTTTTCTCTGCTTATTGGAATGTTGCAGACATCCCCTGCAATGCCTTTCAGTAAATGCCCCACCTTGTCTTCTTCGGACATGTTGGCATCTGCTTGCCTACAGAGCCACAAAATCTGTTCTGTATACATTGTACAGGTCTTGCCGCGTAACAGCCCTTTGTGCAAGAATCTACTCATGCTCAGCAAGCTTTTTTGGCAGCTGTGGTACTGAAGCATTTCGCTATCTCCTCATCACAGCGTTCCCATGTCGTCAATATTTCTCCATGGTTCTCGTACTATAAGAGTGCGGCATCGGTAAGGTAGACGACCGCGTGAGATAGCTGCGAGGCGACATCCCATTTGTTATGACTTATCCGCTTGTAGTGCTTGAGCCATTCGTCCACGTCTTCGTTAGCCTTCCCGGAGAAGAGTCGTGGCTTCTTGTGATGCGGCCGAGAACTGCTTAGGGCTGGTTCCCGAGTGCCTCCGTCGTTAGGCATGATGGGCAAGGAAGGAGGCAGGCTGACGAGGCGACGACTTCGGCGAAGTCAGGGTAGCGGTTGCGTCGCTGGTTGTCTTACCCAGCAGCTCCACTGCGCTCTTACGTTGGCAGAAGGGGTTTGAGGTGTATTTACAGAAGGCTTGCATGTCGATACTACACAGTACAAAGTCGCCGAGACATCCTCTTCCAACACCCACTCTTCTTCTCCCTCTATCCAGTTTGGCACACACATGGCGAAATATTCTCAGAGCTCACAGTCCCCTTTAACGCGCCGCGGCCAATCCTTGGGTGTGTACTGCATTTGTTTTGTAGGTACAGAGGCAAGGTCCTGCTGGTCTTAGGATAGAACGACCGACGTGATGTTCTCCGCTTCATCTGTATGCTTTGAGGACATGAGTAAACAGTTTGATGGATCGGTGTTGCACAATAGCGTACAGAGTATATGCGGCAGGCTGCATTTATAGGCGCCTCGCCTCATAGCCGATCTCTGTACCGAGCTGCTGCTGTTGTAAGGTTGACTGGTCCTTGCTTAACAGGGTTAGCAAGAACTTACATCGGTCAGCAGAGTGAACTCTTTTCCGAGTAGATAGTCGCGGAACTGTAAACCAGGGGCAAAGGCTCTCGCTCAACCAGGAGGAAATTCTTTTCTGAGCTCAGTGTCCGTAACCGAAATTCTCTCTGTCAGTGCTGTCCATCAATTCGATGAAAAAGAAGGACTCCTAAAGCATAGGGTGAAGCATCTCTTTCCAAGATCAGCTGCTTCGATGGATCAAACTGTGTCAATACTGGTGCTTTACACAAGGCTTCTTTACCTTTCCCAAATGCATCTTTCTCTATTGCTCCCCATGTCCGGTTGTAACCAGTTGTATCTGGTTGTAACCTGCAAGATGCCTACCAGCCTCTATCTGTTGTTGCAGAAAGCCGTAAATTAATGACCATCAACACACACATGAATGTCTTTCAGTAGAGGTGAAAATTTTGGGATAGTGGATGTGTGCGGGAGCCGACGTTTCTGCAAGCGGATTTGTCTTCAACGCTGCAACGGAAGGCTTCAAGGTTGCAATAAAGTTGCAGCCTTGAGCGTCGGCTCCAACGGTCCCTTACAACGTCGGCTCCAGCACGCACCCCGCTTCTACGAAATATTCATAGCAAGCTTCCATCCTTCCCTCACCCCTGCCTTTTTACACAGTCTCAATCAATCAACACAGTGACCGCGAACATACACATTGAAACGCAAGGTAAGTGAGGGAGCGAAAGGCAGAACTTCCCTGGAAGACGCTCGACTGCCATCCACTTGTCTACGTGGTTCCGACATGTCTCCGGCTCTATCGACATTCTGTCGACCACATGATCCGGCTAGCAAACAAGCCTCTAGACATTGTCTTGGATCGGGCTATCACCTTCAATTGATGCCACAACCACAACAATCACGTCAGGGTCGCCGCTCTCAACGTACAGTCTGTGCGCGCGCACCTGCACTGCCTCGAAAAAGACGCTCTGATCAGAGAAACTGGCGTGTTGGCATTTTCTGAAATCTGGGGCGATGAGCCTACTGTGTCGTCTACAACAAGCAGCTCCTGTAGGTGCGGAGGCGTGGGCACACATTAGAACACGGCGATGCGCAACTTACACGTAGGCCGCATCCCACTTCGCTGATCGCCAGACACAGAACACACACAGAGAAGCAGCGGAATCGAAAGGTCTGCGTCACACACCTCAGTTACAATAACAAAGACATTCTGTTCGCCACCATCTACCTGACAACTCTCAAGAACCACTTCGATGCACATGTGCACAAGGGTTCGCGAAACGTGCGTGCGTTCTCCATCATTACGGACAACTATAAGCACTACATATCAGCTTACCGCGTCTGGTGTTGTTAATGTGCGTGTTGCTGTTGGCATTGCTAAACAACTGGTTGTATAACATGCGTGAGTCTTCAACACATGTGTCTGCGTATACCATTTGCACATATCTTTAGCGTCATTTCGTAACACTTCGCTCAATGCAAAAAATCACGCAACAGTCACTTTCCTGCCAGATGCTTCGCATAACATCGATTCCCACGGTGCGTGGGATCTGCCGAATTTTTTTTTCAGTAGAGATGGTTGTGCTTCGGAGTTTCTGCAGCGTTAACCATATTTCAGCGACAGAAGAAAAATCTGCTTCGTGGGGTGTCAAAAACACTTGTCTGCATTATGAAATTTTCGTTATAGGCTCTGACGATAAACACCACTTGGCCAACCTGAATATTCTATTACAGAAATGTAAAAAAAACTGGCCTTTAGTTGAAGCTGGAGAACTGCGGTGTATAAGTTCCGTAAACCACAACATTTACAAATAAGGTCTCAAACCCAACCCTGGTCAGGTGGAGGCCACAATCAATGTGGAGGCCACAGAATAGGAAAAAACTTCGAAGTTGCTTCGGCCTGCTCAATTTCTGCAAATGGATTTTGTCAGATATCTCAACAAGACTACTGTGCCTTGCATGAGTTCCTTCATGATGGTGTGAGGTGTAAATGACAACAGTAAGCATACAACACGAGTAAAGGCTCCAGTTAAATGCACTTGTTCTAGCCCGCTTGTTCTTAATCGCTCGTTCTCAGAAATCACATGTTCTCAGTAGCGATTTGTCACCGAAAGGTGTCGGCGCAGCGATGGCCCAGAACCGAAACATCTGTATCCTTTTCATCACGGGCCATGCTTACTACTCTACGGAACTATAGTGAGGCTGGCAAGGAAGGTATAGTTACATTTTAGGGGCGAAGCACCTTAGGGTCTCGGCGTGTCGGTGGGCGTCGTCGTCTGCTGTCGCGGCGTGCATCATCGCGTCCTGTCGATTTCCTTGAGCGCAAGAGAGGGTGCCAACGCCTCAGCGCTCCCCGGGTGGCGAGAAAACGAGAACGGCGCATATTGACTATAGAAATGCTCTTTCTGCGATGAAGGCTTAACGACCAGCTGCCAAGGAACGAGAACGCGCCCTCGCCCGCGAGAGACAACGCCGACGCAGGCAGCGTCTTCTAGCGAGTTTCTTGATTGAAAAAACCGACTACTCGCGCTGCACAGCCATTCACCAATGAACCCGTATATAGAGTGTTACGATCGGCCCCTGCGCCGAAAAGGAAGCGGCGTCCCCTGTTCTTCGAACCGGGCGTCGAACGGCTGCTTGCCTGTTGACAGCGGTTCAGGCACTTGAATTGTCCTCCCGAGACGGGAAGCGAGGCGCCATGCAGTCCGATATACCAAGGTTCGACGAGTCAACCGTAATGATTTCCTGTCGCGACTTCTTCCTTGGTCACACGCTCGGCTGTCCGAGCGTGGGACCAATCGCCCTACGGCCTTCACACGGCAAGGAAGAGCATCTTGGTGCCACAGGTGCAAAGTGCGGTGGCCACGCCCCAGTCGAGGACGATGACCTGTGCGGGTGTGGGTGGCACCCTCATTAGTGCTGTGTGTGTGACGAGATTGGACCGTCCCAACTTGGAGCAATTCCGCCATCTAGCGATCTGGGGAAAAGAGACCCTTTAAAAGAGCCCCAGCGGGCTCATTCCGCACGCAATCGTGGTCATGTAGACACGAAATCGTCATGATATAGAGACGAAATCCTCGTTCTGTAACGGAATCGTCATGTAGACACGAGATCGCCATGTAAATAAAACCACATTAAAGGGGCCCTGCAACACTTTTCGAGCATGCTCAAAAAGCGCTGCCGATCGGTAGTCGAGGCTCCCGAGAACACGCGAGCCAAATATTATAGCGGTGCGCACGGCCTGGAATTTACAATAAATTCTCAAAGTCAGCTGAAAATCGCTCCCTCTTCTCTCGACAAATGATGTATTAGTCCGCAAAATATGACGCAATTGTCGGCAGTTCCACCATTGGCTGATGTTATAATCACGATAACACCCTCATTATTACTTTCGTTGTTAATTTTGAATTCAATAAGTAGATAATATGTATGTTTATATTCTGTTATCGCGTTAAAAACACCGAACAAACATTAATATTAGCACTTCCGGTCTCACCGACAGCTCGTCTGCTCGTAGTTGCGTGGTTCCGTTTTCTTCGCCATGCGCAGTGCCGAAAACGTGAATATTTCTGTGCTTTTGACCATCGCCGGTTGCCGTTGAGAGTGGGAACCGTTCGAGTGTTGCCTCGTCAGCTGGGAACTGCATCGTCGTCACGTTCTCACGACCTACCGAGGCAGCCGTGCAGCATGTCTCCGATAACAATGCTGGCGTCCGGTAATGGCGGCGCTTCGGGGTCGTCTGCCAGTGCTGTCTTACGAGGCGGTGTATCGGAGTATGGGCCGAAACCGATCTCAGCTGTCATTCGTTCCAAACGAGCGCGCAGGTTTGCTTCCATGGTTGGCAGAGCGATGAAAACACTACGGCGTTCGAGGTGCACACCCAACATTACCAAACCGACGCGCAGTTTTCAAGCACGCGCGATACACATCGGCTCCGCTCGACGAGAACGACGCAAGCCGACCGGAAGTGGCGGCACAGACCACGTGGTTGCGCCCAGACGTCAGAGAGAAAAAAATGAAGAAAAAATTTCCGCCGGCGCTCTTGGGCGGAGCCTCGCTCGTCTGCGCTCCCTCCCTCGAGTCGCTGCCTAGCTCTCCGCGCGCTCGCGGCGTTGAGTTGAGGGAGAAAGCTGCGGAACGTGATCTCTATAATTTGGTAACACCACTTAGACTTGACGGATTCGAAAAATTTTTGCGGCATATGACTCGTGAAGAGTCATACGTCAATAATGAGACTATTCCAATATAACTAAGAAAGGTGTTGCAGGGCCCCTTTAAGTTTCCCTTCAGTCTCTTCATGCTGTCTCTGCATCTTCGTCCCGAGTCTCCGGTGCCTGCAAAGGCCGGTCACAACAATAGGCACTGTATCTTGATCTGCAATGTAGTGCTGGTGGGAGATTTCTCTTGTGCGTAGTTGGACAATGAAGATTCGCAGCGTGCACGTTAACTGAAAATGGACTGCGGGTCTCTGTGTCTAATCTTTGATCTGTCTCTCATTGCCCATTAGCAGTGACTTTGCTGTGGGTAACACCGGCGCACACTGCATACTTCGCCCCTCCACAGGTTTCACGTTAGTGGAGCTGAAACGCCCTTTTTCTTTTCAGCCGATGTATTAATCCTTGTCTCCCCACCCCTCCGAAATGTTTCTGCACCTCCCCCGCTTTTTTTTTTATTTCCACAAGCTCTGTAAGAACTTGTGTGCCAAGTCTGTCACTCATGTAAACAGGGAAGCTATTACCTGTACTGTTAAGTCGAAGTCGTGTGCCAAAAAAGGAATCACCAAGGGTCTTCAGGTGGGTGCTGATACAGCCAAGCTACCAGTGCAACCAGGCTGCAAGCTAGGCAGTATGCTATGCAAAGGTGATTGAGTCAGGCGGCTACCTTTTCAAGCAACTTAGGTTCATAAATCCACGTCTGCCAGCGTCTTCATTTCAGAACAGGCCACCCCTGACGTTCTGTTACCGCAATCGTTAGATGTGCTACGGCGAGGAATATCAAGTGACAAGTGACAGAAGCCGTCGCGACCTGGAGTCCCTTACCGGGAGGTAGAGAGTGGGGCCCTTGGACTACGAGGACCAATGATCTTGATCTAATTAATAAGATGCCAATATAACATGATGTGCCAGGTGCGGAGCTGCGCTTTTTGGCAAGCGTACCCCAAGTCTCCCCGGAGAATGCCAGTTAATGCACGGCCGTTACTTGAAAAGCCTTTGTCCAATATGTATGTTGATTTTAGAGGTCCATTCATTGGTCACTACTTACTTTTCGTGGTGGATGCTCTTCACGGATGGGTAGAAACACTAATAGAAGTTCACTCATCATAATCTGCGGATGCCCACGATCTCTCTATTTATGATTGACTTTTCTCAACAAGGCCTGCCAGACATCGTTGTTTCTGATAATCGATCAGCACTCACAAGCAGCCAGCACGCTGACCTCCGGAATGGCATCCGTCACTTGCTGGTACCTCCATATAACCCCGCTTCCGACGGAGCTGCAGAACGGCTAGTGCAGACCATCGAAAATAAACGGAACAAAAGCCGGGTGAATCCAGGACACCCGTAGCCAAAGTGTTCTTCTATAGCTCAAAGCCTCGTAAATAAGAGGTTGAGCATCATGGGAGATGATCATGTGAAGTAGAACCAAGACGCCGTTGGATGCCATTCGATTGTCTATTCAAATGAAGCAGACTAAGCGAAACCTGTCGGCGGACAAGGGCTGATGCCTAGCTAGAATAAAGAACTTGCATACCCCTTTGTTCACCGTGAACTTCCGACGAGTTCCACTACACGTAACTGCTTCTAGTAGTGGTCCAACGATCAGCGCCTGTTCCGACTTTGTCTAATAAGATAGAACTTTGTGGCACAGACATGGGGACAACATTCGCCCAACGATCTTATAGCATCACTAAGTTCAAACACTGCGACTCTAGGTCAACGGACTGAGCAACAAGCAGTAAATATTTTGGTTCCGGAGACTTGCAGACCGACTGCTTACGTAGAACAGCCTCATCGAAGAAAAGCCTTGACACACTGCGGAAAAGTGCGCGTAGAAAACACCGCGGGGATAGATGCGCTTCTGAAAATGGCTGACGTTTTATTCTTCGTTTGCCTCAACGTAGCCAAGCAATTTCGCTCTTTTGTAAGCATTACACTTGCGGCTGTCACATTCGCCAAGTATGCTTCAGTACCGTACCTTGTGTCTGGTAAGCAAATTTGAAACAAATTTTCACATGCCCCCGTTTCCGTTATTTCGTGATACTTTGAGTGTGTGTTTCGTTAAAACTGGTGGCGTGGTCTGAATTGTTCGCATTTTTCATGTTCTACCTTGGAGCTGATCTCGAAACCCATGGCAAAGTTCGAAAGTATGTAATGAGGCAGATGCACCAATGATCATGCGCCTCTGGAAGAAGACTACGAAAGACCGGTGCTGTGATTCCGCGGGAGACTGTGCTGCTTTGCGGGCCTTGCACTGCTTTACCATTATTCTTCATTATGACCTCAACGCATCGATAAACCTCATCAATAAACCTTGTCCCATTTGGCGGAGGTTGCTGAGATTCCCCGGCTCGACCTGCAGCTCCGCGTTCGCAACATGCAAGCGAGACCACCAGACAACATGACCGAAGAAGTCCCTCCCCAGCCAGCCGCACCGGCAGCCACGTCCTTCTGCGCCGGCACTCTTCGTCAACGGGACCCGCCCATTTCCAACGGAAGCGGTGAGCCCGACGTCGAAGACTGGATCGCCTCGGACGAACGGGTAAGCGCCAGTGACAATGGAACGAGAACTCTAAGCTCACCTATGTGATGCTTTACTTGGCTGACGTCGCTAAACCTTGGTTCGCCAACCATGATCCGATATTCCAAATTAGTCAGCCTTCAAGACCCTTTTGACCGAAGCTTTTGCCTCACCAGAGGTTCGCAAGTTCCGCGCTGACCAGCGTCTACACCACCGAGCACAGCAGCTTGGCGAGCAATTTCCGAGCTACATGAGGATGTGCTAGACCTCTGCGAGCCGGTTAACTCCTCTATGCCGGAAGAGAAGACAAGTCACATTCTCAAGAGGATAGAGGATGACGCATTACAGATGTTGCTGGCAAAAAGCCCAACTACAGTGGCCATGCTGGTGAACCTTTGCCAGAGCTTTGACGAATTGCGCTGTCGATGTTTCATCGCTCGGCAAAATGTCCCACCACCAGATTCGATCTCGGCCATCGCAAGTGCCAGCGACAACATTCGCCAGAGCGTACTGTCTCACAAGACCAAGGATTTTATTAAAGGGAGTGGCTTTAAATGGAGCCAGACAGCTCTCCCTCCTCCCTCACAGCGACGTTCTCGCCGCTAGTCTGCCTCCGACACTGCAGCAGGCCATAGGAACCGAAATTTGTGAGGCCCTCCCTACAGTTCCGGCCGCTTACCTGTCCACTTCTGTGACATCGCCGCTATCAAAACCCAGCTATGCTCCACCCCCCCAGCTTCACCTCTCAGCTACGCAGCTGTGGTCGCGCGGCCCCCGCCGCATGCAGGTTCCTTAACGGCACCACCCCATCTCACCTCGCTTCCAGTTACAGGCCCTCACAACAGTTCTTCCGTGCATAAGTCGCGTGGCACATCCAGGACAACAGCCCTATCTGCTTTGCGTGTGGTATTCCTGGCCATTTTGCCCGCGTATGCCGCCGCCGTACACCACCTGCATACGCCACCTACGGAACGCCTAACTACGCGCCGTCACATGCCGCCACATCTGCACAGAGACACTCTGGCTCGGATCGCCGCTAAGATAGTCGTCGTTTCCCATCGCGTCACCGGTAGCTATCGCCTATACGTCATTGAGCACCTTCTTATGAGGTAAACTAATCGGTGATGTTCCGGAGGCAGAAACTGCAACTACTTCGCACGTTTCAAGGCCTCGATATTCACCGCAAAATAATATTGATGTTGATGTTGAGCGAGCGGTCACACTACCGCTTATACATACCGGGGCGGCCGTTTCTGTAAGGAACAAGAACCTTTGTCGATGACTCAAGAAAGTGACAACTTCTCTCTCTGGCATGGTACTGTCCACGGCTTGTTCTGCCATCTAGCTCTCATGACATCAACCTTGGTTGGGATTTCCTTCATAGGCACGGACACGGGGGGGCTGGGGGGCCCGGGGGGCGGCCGCCCTCTTGTCACCTAAGGGGGGCGAAGGCTGCTCCATACATTGACATAATATGGAGGGGGCACAACGATGAACCTTCGCCCCCCCCTGAAGGCGAACCCCGCGAACACCTATGATTTCCTTTTACGTCATGAAACTCTCATCGATTGTTCACGTACGGAAGTGTCTCTTGTGCCAACATGTGAATTTTCATCGACTCACCGTTCCCCTCTCACCTGCGCACTCATCGTTGATGCCGACACCAACTTGCCTCCGGAGGCGTCAGTCCTTGTTACTCTTTTATGTAGAGCTCAACCTGACGTCACAGCAGTGCTTATGCCGTCTCACGTGTTTAATCCGAGCAAGGGCATTGTTCTTCCATTTGCCATTCTCACTACCGCATCTGGATCAACCACAATGCTGGTCACAAACCCTTGCAACTACCCCATTGAATTACTCCGTGGTGAGATTTTAGAATGAGCATGACCCGTTGACTACATTGATAATTTTGCTCTTCCCAATGACCCCTCCTGTTGTTACAATGGCGCCATAACAACTGCATCTCAGTCATCAAGTTCGTCAACTGTCGAAACTGCCAATGACGCCAATCTCTGCTGCTAGCATCGCCACCACCTTCTTGCTCTCCTTGACGAGTCCATCTCTTCTTTTGACTTCCATGAAACTTCGCTCGGCTGCACCACGACTATCACTTATACCATCGACACCAGTTCGCACTCCCCCTGCGAAAGCGGTCTCACCACGTTTCCGCCAAAAAACGCCGCGTCATGCTTCAGCGCGGAGTCATACAGTCTTCTCAGAGCCCTTTGTCATCACCTGGGGTATCGGTAAAAAAAACAGGTGGCTCCATTCTATTTTGCGTTGACTGTCACCGCTTAAACAAGATTATAAAAAAGACGTCTATCCGCTGCCGCGAATATACGATGCTTGGATCTGCGTTCTGCGTATTGGCAGGTACCGATGGCTTACCGTGATTGCCCTAAAACGGCATTTGTAACACCCCATGGCCTATACGAGTTCAACGTGATACCATTTGAGCTCATCAACGTGTCTGCAACATTTGAGCCAATCATCGATGCATCCTTCGGGGCGACATGTGGAAGACCTGCTTGTGTTATCTAGATTACATAGTCGTATTTTCAACACATTTCCAGACATATCTTGCTCGTTGCACGACATTCTTACGTACCTCACTTCTGCGGGTCTACAACTCAACATCAAGAAGTGCCGATTCGCCGCACGGAAGCTAACCATCTTGGGACATGTCATCGCAAAAGACAGAATTCTTACGGACCACGGTGAGCTTCGAGCCGTCACCGGCTTCCCAAAGCCCACATCCATCAAAGCCCTCCGAAGTTTTGTCGGCCTGTGCTCCTATTTTTGCAGCTTCGTGCGTAACTTCGCATCCATCACGCACCCTTGACAAGTCTACTTACCACCATCAAAAGTATATATGTGCGGTCACCGGAATGTGATGACGCATTTCGCCAGTTGCGCCGCATGTTGATCTCACCACCTATCGTTCGCCACTACGACGCAACTGCTCCCACGAAACTTCACACCGACGCAAGAGGCGTCGGCCACGGTGCAGTTTTAGAACAACGGGAAGACGATCAAGGAGAATACGTTGTCGCTTATGCGAGTCGTGCTCTGAAGAAGGAAGAACTAAATAACTCCTTCACAAAGAAGTGCTTGGCGATAATTTCAGCATTAACGAAGTTGCACCGGTACCTTTACGGCCGTCCCTTCGACGTTGTTACACACCAACACGCTCTATGTTGGCTTTCTACATTCAAAGGCCCATTTCTACATTCAAAGACCAACGGCTTGGGCCGTTGGGCACTTCGCTTGTAACAATATGATATTCGTGTCCTATATCGTTCCGGTCGCAAGCATGCAGACGCTTATGCGCTCTCCCACTCCACAATAACAAAAAATGTGGCTTCGCTATCACCCCTCTTTACCACCTTGTCACCGCTCATCTCCACTGACATGCTTTCGGAGCAGTGCAAGGACCCAACGCTTGCCCTGAATTTTCATACAGATCCCCAAAGTTCTCACGCCGGCGTACTGAAAGCCTACGTAAGGCTGCGTCGGCGATAATACTGGAGCGGAATGCATCGTTTTGTGCAGAAATACGTCCAGTCTTGCACTACATGTCATCAACGCAAGACACCTCCGCGACACGTTACTGGCACGTTGCAGCCGCTCCCCTGCCCTACTCGCACATTTGACCGCGTTGGTATTGACCTCCACGGCACCCTTCTCTATAGTGGTCCTGGAAATCGGTGGATCGTTGTCGGCGTCGATCACCTGAGACGCTAAGCTGAGACTTCAGCTCTCCCGGCAGCAAACAGCCGTGAAGTTGCTCTTTTCATCCTTCGCAGCTTTGTTCTTCGGCACTATGCTCCACGAGAACTACTCAGTGATCGGGGTCGCGTGTAGAGCACTGCACGGGCCCGGGCCTACCCGAAAACCCGGGCCCGGCACGGCCCGTGGGCCGGGCCGGGCCGGGTAAAGTAGTTTTCACGGCGGTCCCGGGCCGGGCTTAGGGCCGGGCACGGGTTTGAAGTGGCGGGCTCGTGTCGGGCCGGGCTTGGACTCTGCTCAGTTCTTAAGGAGACACTAAAGTGATACCATGGATCGGTTAAGACTGATAAAGTGTACTCCGACAACTCGAATGTAATTAGATTCACCATCATAAGGAGAAAATCAAGGGCAAAGTACAATTTTTAAATCTCGCGCTGAAATCTCCGCGTGTAACGTCACACATTTCAAGCTGTATTTGTCGTTTTTTGGGGACATTGGTTCAACGAAACTTCTTGAAACTTGGTGTGTTAAGTCTGTGGCCCTCTCAGATGTCAATGTATTTAATTTTTACCGATTAGGAACCGTACGTAGATCCCAGTAGACGCCGTAAAAATCCATGACGTCACGGTGTTTGTTGCACGATTTTCAAGATGGCGTCGGCACCCGCATTTTCTTCTTGCGCATTTTCTCGCTTACCAATACTGTTGTCCCAGCGAGCGTAGTGATTATGAAATTTTAGGAGTAATTTACTGATAATAGAACAATTATTTTTTTCTTTAGTGTCTGTCCCTTCAAGTGTGTTCCTCATGCGTTGCGCGTACATGAATGTTTCACATTTTATCTCGATAAAACGATTCTTTTTTTATGTGGGGCAAGCTATTTGGAGAAGTTTTATGAGCGACAAGTATTGATCTTCTTTCGCTTCTTGCATATGGGGCTACTTGATTTATCTGAAACGGGCGAGCTGAAAGTAATTAGACCAGGCACTTATATAGCTAACATAGCTTATATCTCGCTATTCCGTGCTTTATTTGCATTCGTTATTATTTCATATCCCAAATATTGTTCTGTAATCACAGTGATAAATGTAACATAATAAATTTATAGCTACATATAACTTATCATCGCGAGTGCCATCACGGAGCCCCAAGGCGGGGAAGCGTTCTTGCAAGTTCAAGCCCTACACTAAAACGAAAAGACAGCACGGAGTCCCGTTGCATAAAATCTCTAAAAAGACAATCTTTTTCCTTGGCTCCGTCTAGGCTCATAGAGGTCATGTAACGCGAGATGGACATGCACAGCCTGCTATGTGTGCCCCCATTGTTACCCAGGGGCATGGCCAGGGGGGGGGGGTTACCCCCCCCCCCGAAATTTTTCAGTTTTGCTTGCACGTATATACTCGCACACATACAAACGCACGTACGAACATACATAAAGTATGGTTGAACCCCCCCCCCCCGAAAAAATTTCTGGCTACGCCCCTGTTGTTAACCTCTGAGCGTTCGTCTTGTTCCGCTTTACGAGGGGCCTCAAACTCGCCTCAGCTAACGGGCCGCATTCACAGAAAAGTTATTTCTGCAAGGGCCAGGACAGTGACGAAGGTAGGAGTGGAGGGGCGAGGGGGGGGAAGAGAATAGGTTCTACCAGATGTAAGCTAACGTTGCCATTTTAAAGACATTTTTAATATTTCATATACGGGTCATTTCTGAAGGGTATTTGGCGGCAAGTTTCCACCAACATATCAATATTTATCTCCAAAATGACTGAACTCTGGACGCCAATTCTGCAATACAGAGTTTGGTTTCACGGTTTTGCATCAACGCATGGTGGCAGCAGCTGGTGCCTCACCAAAAAAATATTTCAGGCCTGTCATGCGTGTGTAGCTCAAGAACGTACTTGTAAAGAAAAAAAGTAAAAAAAAAGGACGAAGACAGTCATGTGGGGGCCGCAGGCCGCATGTTTGAGACCCCTGCACTATATAGTTCGAAAGCTACATGTTGCTGCCACAACAGCGTTGGATTGTGCAGGAATAGCGTAAAACCGTTAAACATGTACATTCATGTTTAAAGGCAGAGTATAGCAGCTTCACGAAATATCTGGCCTGAAATAAGAATGCCGGGGGATGTCCCCCTTACCACGAATCATATGCATCCAATGAGTAAGCGTTGAGAAGTTTATTCGCACCTTTATTACCAAACTGGAATGAACCCCGAAAATAGATAGCAATCACTTCGTCCACCTACTACCATTCCTACCAGTGTAGTCTTACCAGCGTGGCCACCTTCTACCGGTACAACATCGTTCGGAAGGCATACAACATTAAAATACGAAAAAGAGCCCTGTGAAAGCCGTGCATAACTAACACTGCTGAAAAGTGCAAGGAGAAGCGCTCAGAGGCATTTATAGAATATATTGAAGAGTGGCACAATGTTCGGGAACGAGAAAATTGAAGGGAGCAGCTGGGCAGCTATTTTCATTCTGCAGAGGTCCAAAAAGACATCCTCAATTTTCTCCAGTGGCGGAAGTTAAGAACTACTACTGCCGACACCTTCAAATTTCTCAAGGCAGATATGCGCGCGCACCTGCGGCTAGCGCAAGCAGTGCAAGAAACTTTAGCGCGGCATGACATGTGATGCAACGGCGCATGGTGTGCTTATAGAGGAATCTCTTTATAATTTGATTTTTGTACAATAACATGCGCACAAATAAACTATAAACTATGCCACAAAAACTTATAGACTGTATATAATAGCAGTGGTGTGATATATGAAAAAAATTCTATGACAAAGAGTTGCATTTTTTTCATTCGGCTTCTTATACGTATTTCCAAAGTGCACGTGGTGCGCGCGGTTCGTTATCATTTTTATCTAGGTTAGTGTATTTACAACAAATGTAATAAATTTGACTTTTTTCCTCTATTTTTCTTGGTGTGGCAAGGTGCTGCTATGATGAAGATATATGTGCTACAGATCCAAAAGGGGAGAAACGATTTTTGGCGTATTAGCAAATTACTCTTTCATAATTCCAAAATCACGACGCCTGCCGCGAGAAGACACATGGGAAGTGCGAAAACGCCCAAAAAGAAATTACGGCTGGTAACGTCACCTTGAAATTCCCTCATCAAACGCGTTACAGATTTTCACGGCGTCTGCTCGATCCTACGCACTTACTAATCGGTAAAAATGAAATGCATTGTCTTCCGAGGGTGGGCCATAGGCTTAACATACGAAGCTTCAGGAAATTTCTACCAGCCAAAGTCGCCAAAATACGAAAAATACACTTTGAAATCCGAGATGTCACGCGTGGAGACTTTGGCGCGAAATTTAAAAATGATACATAGACCTTGATTTTCTCCTTCATTAATGAACCTCTGTTGGTGAAACTAACGACATTAGATTTCTCAGAGTACAATTTATCAATCTAAGCCGATTCATTATTTCACTTTCGTGTCCATTTCAATTTCAATAGAGAGCGCAATAAAAACAAAGTGAAGAGAGCGTTCTCTTCTCTGTGTCCCCTCTGTTTTTATTGCGCTCCTTATCAAAACGAGACTCATGCTGCAAATCACTTTTCTTCCTACAATATCTGCCACAAAACGCTCTTGATGATGCCGATTGTATTCCCAGAAACAGTATACCACTGCCGACCAAACGTTCATCGTACACCCAGTATGTCCACTCAACTGTTTCCACGGTGAGCCAGCCCCTTTTTATAAGAAAGTACCGTAGGTTAAAGTACACTTGCTAGCGAAGCATGCGCCCAGCATGCGTAGACATATGCCGCTTGAAACGCCTTTGCGGTCTATTCTATCTTCGGGCAACACCACCTAGATTATTGGCTCGGGCCTCTGTCGGGCCCTATCTGGGGTCGGGCCGGGCCGGGCCGAGTAGGCAAAACTTTTTCTCGGGTTCGGGCCGGGCCCGGGTCTCGCTTTGAGTCGCCGGGCCGGGCTCGGGCGGGTAAATTTGAAAGAGTCCCGGGCCCGGGCCGAGAATTAGGGCCCGTGCAGTGCTCTAGTCGCGTGTTCCTGTCGTATCTCATCCAAGCCCTCTTCGCTGAATGCAACATCATTCACCGGAAATCGAGCGCGTACCATCCACAGACAATTGGTCTCACCGAGCGGTTCAATCGCACACTCGGCGACATGTTGAGGATGCATACCTCCTCTAACCACACCAACTGAGACGCCGTACTCCCTTTTGTTATCTTCGCATACAACACCACGGCGCAAGCGACTACCGCTTTTCCCCCACCCCCTTCTTTTGTACGGCCGCGAGCATTCCCAATATACAATACTCGATACAATATTCCCGTACCGACCTGATGTCTCCGAATGAACTCAAATTTCTGAAGTCGCCCGATACACCGAAGACTGCCGTCAGTTGGCTAGTTCTCCGACTAGGGAAGCTCAAGATCGACAAAAGACACAATATGCCCACATTCATCAATCAGCTCCCACGTTTCCTGCTGGCTCCCTTGTTTCGCTATGGGTGCCACCACACATCGTTGGCCTTTCTTCTAAACTTCTGGCGTGGTACTGTGGTTCGTACTATGTCATTGATGCCCCCTCACCGGTGACCTGCATCGTCGAGCCCCTCACGCAATCGCCAGACTTGCACCGTCGTGGACGCAAGACCGTACACGTCGACCGTCTAAATTATATTTAGCATTCTCCCGCGTACACCTAAGTGGGTCAGGTCTCTTAATATTCCAAAGCGCCATGTGGAGTCGTAGGCTTTTTCCATATCGAGGAACACCGAAAGAAAGAATTGCTTGTGGACAAAAGCTTCGCGAATTTGTGCCTCGATACGGATAAGGTGGTCAGAGGAAGATCTACCCTCTCGAAAACCGCACTGGTATGGGTCAGGTGATTTCTTTGCTTCGAGGAAATGTTTAAGTCGGCGGTTTATCCCTTTCGAAAAAGTTTACACAGGCAGCTTGTTAGTGCAATGGGTCTGTAGCTCGCAACAGAGGATGGGTCCTTGCCCTGTTTTAAAATCCAAATAATAATGGCTTCTTCCAGGCCGAGGGCATCTCGCCGGAAAACCAAACAGCATTATACAGGGAAAGGGGGGCTTTTTGGGTTTCACATGGAAGGTGTTTCAACGTTTCATATACGAGACGGTTGGAGTTTGGGGCGGATTTATTGCAGCAGTTTAATGATGCCTGCAGCTCAGCTAAGGAGAAAGGCTCCTTGTACGCCTCGTATTTTGTACATTTGCGCTCTAATTTCAGTTTTTCTACTCTTGTCTTGTAGCGTTGGAAAGCCTCGGAATAGTGCCATGAGCTGGACACCTGTTCGAAATGTGAAACGAGGAAGTTTGCCTGGCCTTCCAAGCTGTCGCCATGTGTGTTTACTAGACGAAGTGAATGTGCTTGTCGGCCTGCTACCCTACTAACTATGTTCCAGACTTTAGCCTGCTGTGTATACGAATTGATGCCCGATAAAAACTTCTGCCAACTTTCTCTTCTAGCCTGTCGGCGAGTTCTCCTGCCTTGTGACTTTATGTTCTTAAAAGTGTCCAGATTCTCGGCTGTCGGATAGTCCCGAAGCAGCCTCCATGCTTTATTTTGTTTTTTGCGCGCGTTTCGACACTCAGTATTCCACCATGGCACACATCGTTTGCCGGGCAGTCCAATTGTTTGTGGGACACGCTTCCTGTCTCTCTCTCTCTCTCTGCTCAAGATGAGGAGAGAGAGAGAGATGCAGGAACAGGCGACTGCCGGTTTCCCCTGGGTGGGTCAGCCCAGGAGTGCCGTCTACGTGAAGCCGGGGCCAAAGGAGTGTGTTGAGTCTGCCTGGGGGCCTTAAAGGTCCGAACACCCGGCGTCAGCTCAACCCCCAGGATCCCCTTTTCCCCGGACACGGCAATGCCACGCACGGCTAGGCATGGGAGGGGTGAAAACACCCCCATTAGCTCGGGTCCATGGTGTCACTACACACCAAACGCCTGCTCGCGCAGACGCCCCTGCGGGGACAAAATGCCTAGATTTTACAAAAACGACGCCATATTCCTTAAAGACAAGAAATACCTTTAAATGTAGGAATAAATCCCTGGGTTTTCTATCACTGCGAGGCGCATGGCAATCGTTCTCTACAAGTTTTCTCATGGGCCCATGCGCTGACGAATACACCGGCGGGGAGCGGTATGTGCCGTGCCGACGACAAAACGAGTAGGCGACCAGAAGCTGGAACGCGGAAAACTTGACCGTGCGCTGTTGCTATACCAACGACCGAAAGACCCCCCGCCCGCGGCTCTGCTCAAGGACAGCGCTTCTCCTCCGCCTCTTTTCTTCATCCGTTGCCCCATCTGGAGAACACGCTGTGAGGTAAGATCCGCTGTTTCGGAATGTGTACCTTCCAGATGGGCTGAGTTGACACTGGTGCCTGATCTTTCTCCGTAGATGGGATTTATCGCAGAAGCAGACAGCAGAAGGAACACCGCTGGTGCACGTGAATACGCCATCGTGTGTGACAAGCGAGCATAAGCAAGAAGAAACGGGGTCCAAAGATGAACAGTATGCCGACGTGTTCAGAGAAGGTGTTTTCTTCGTTGAGGGGCAGCCAGCGAGGCTTTACATCAAGGACACTGCAGTATTTTGTAAGCAAAGGGAAGTACCTTTTGCGTTTCTAGGTAAGGTGAGGTTAATAGATTCACAAAATGCGGCATGATCTCGCCAGTCCTGTGTGTAGAATGGGCAACTCCCATAGTGCCGCTACTTAACAGCAACGGCGCCGTGCGCATTTGCAGAGACCTTAAAGTGGCATTACCTGTATGTGAAATGGAAGGATACCCTTTCTCAGTCATAGCAAACTTCTGTGACGGGGAGAAACACAGCATTCTGGATCTGCGAGACGCCAAAACACCTACACTGTCACCAGCACTGGCAACCAGATTGCGTTGGACGTGACCTCGCGAAACCTGGTCGTTAAAAATACGCATAAAGTATTTGTTTCATACAACCGGCTACAACCGGTCAACAGAGAACGATGCATTTGAGAAAGCTAAAGAAGCCTTGTGTAAAGCACCAGTACTGAGCCGCTTTGATCCGTCGAAGCAGTGTTATTAGAAGCGGATGCTTCACCCTGTGCTGTAAGAGCCGCCCTTTTTCATCGAATTGATGGACAGTACTCACAGGCAGGATTTCGGTCACAAACTCTGACCTCGGCAAAGAAAAATAACTGCCAGGTTGAGCGAGAGTCGTTGTCCCTGGTTTACGCCGTCACACGGTTCCGCGACTATCCATTGGGAAGAGAGCTTAACTCTAATGACCGGTATCAGTCTTTGCTAAGCCTGTTAAGGGCGGACCGGCCAACACGTGCAATGGCAGCAGCTCGGATACAGAGATGGGCTATCAGGGAAGGCGCCTATAGATATAGCCCGCAGCATAAACTGGGTACACTGCTAAGGTATTTCTTTGACGGCACTTAGCAACAGTACGCAATGGCGACAGTCACGGCAAAGCACGGACTCTCAGCGTGAGCGGCGTCCTTTCAGGAGAAGCCAAAGAGGACGACCCCCTAGAAGGCTATGCATTTTTCAAAAGGGCAGCGCAAAAAACAAGGACAAAAGAAAAAATATGACACACCACAGAGCGCCTTTTCACATCTAAATTTATTAGAAAGAACCTTCGCTATTTAAAGCTTCACCAAGTATCACGTGCTCTTACGTCATTGATAGCCGAAAGGAGACGGAAACGTGTGCTCCTCAACATGTGCTTCTTTTGTCCTTGTTTCTTGTGCTGCCCATTTCAAAGATGCATAACTGATTCCAACTTGCCCAAACATTAATTCTTCTGCACTAGAAGGCGCTAGAGAGCGCAACCGAGCTCCAAGGCTTCGCTACAATTACCCCGGGTACGAAAAGAATGTCGCCCGGCGACCTAACAGCTTGTCACTATGAGCGGGTCACAGTAAGCCTTGCGGCGCTCCACGTTGACAATGTTGCGCCCTCGACGGCGCATGTCCGAAGATGGTTCAATGGGTTCGATTAGGTATTTGACCGGGGATGTGCGCTCGACGACAAGGCAGGGGCCTTCGTATTTCAGCAGTTGTATTGAAGAGAGGCCAGTTGTAGTGGTAGGGACTGAAGTTCCAAGGCTTCCACGTTCCAACTAAGTTCCAAAAAAGTTCCAACACTTCGCTGGAACACTGTTTTACAACACCGATTAATCAAGCGCTTTACACATACCCTCACAGCATGCAGAGGAATCGGAGAACATCCTGCCAGTCGTTCCATTTTAAGAGCAGCAAGACCTTCCCTTCTTACCTACAAAACAAATCAAAGCACTTACTGCAACAGATGGCGTCATCTGCCAAGCATACAAGTACACACGGGAGGATTGGCCGCGGAGCGTTACAGGGGACTGTGAACTCTGAGAATATTATAAGAACCAGCTTGAGCTGTCGCTGGAGGACAATTTATTGCACTGGGGGCCATCACGTGGTGATACCTAGCGAAAACTGCAAGAATTTTCTCATGCAAATGATGACTTTCATCACGGACTGTCGTCGATGAACGCTGGAGAAAGTTCAATATTTTCGTACCGTGGAGGCTCTGAAAACAATGTTTGTCCTGTTTGGTATAACGCGCGCCTTCTTATCCGATGATGAAACACTTTTCACAGTTTGGGAATTGCGCCAGTTCATGGAGCGCAATGGCACCCTACACAACCCACAGAGCGATTTGTTGGCTGAGCACACTGTGCGGACGGTCGAAGACGGGTTGAAGATCGTAATCGCCGAGTTAACGACAGCTTGTGCAAACACAAAAATGCTCTTCAAGAGTCCGGACTTTCCCATTCAGAAAGGCTTTTGGCTTATTGGTTGCGCACAAGGCTGTAAATGTCTTTTCCACCCAAGAACAACCGCACAGCCTCGGGCATATAGAATGAGGACACCAGGCGTCGCCGTCGTCAGCGTAAAATTGTCAAAGCACGACTGATAGTTTCTGAAGCAGCTACGAGTGAACGCACAACGCAGAAGAGTGTTAATATTGCAAAATACTAGTGCCCTGCGCTATAAGAAATAAGAACCGAAAGCAGCGATCAGAACCGCAGTGTGACATAGCCGTTAGTCGTATAAAGACATAAAAATATGCAGAATAATCCTGACTATCCTATTTCTCTTGTGCTGTATTCTTCGTCCTCTTCGACTTCGTCAAACTAGAAGCCAGGACTGACCAACATATAAGGCCCCAAAACACCAGCACTGTCACCAGAGCCGTGGCTGAGAGCACAGAGCAAGTGCCCACAGGCGACTCTGCAGGTGGTGAGTGAAAAGGATCACACTCGCTACCGGTGGTATCTGTCACCCAGGTTGACACCATCGCTTCTCATTGAAAAGCGAGGGTCAGGGCTAGAACCTTGCCCACTAGGTGAGCTCTTAATGCTTGGTTGATGATGGCAGCCTGCGTTAACCAAGTTAGCTCGGCCGGCGGAACCGGTTACAAACAGTACCACTTATACAGGTAATTACTGGTAGCTTTACAGGTAATCTTAAAGGTAACGTCGTGACTAAAACGTAATGAAGTTACGACACTGTCCACTGGTGAATACCATACATCGATGTGTGCAGGGGGTTTGTTAGTAAATCTGACATGTGTAATGACAGGGTTGCAATGAGTGTGCAGTGGGAAGGGAAATTATTACAGTTGCTTTAAGGGACCGGAGAGCAATATAATGAGTGCGGAAACAAAGATGGTTGAAGACAGTTGACGTCAAGCGAATTGAGTGGGCATCAACGGATTGCAAACGAGAAGGGCAGAGAGTTGGATGGAGGTGTCTTGTGTCCTTTATTTGTATCCTGTGTCTTCATTTCTTCTGGGCTCGATTTAATGCGGCGCTGCATTCTTCAAGCGAATTTATTGACGGACCTGTTATGACGGTAATCCGGAAAGCGATTGTTACAGCTGGTGCGCATCGGAGAGTAAATAAATAGGTAAACGAATAAACTACTACAAAAGAAAACTTGGTGCGGGCGCTTCAATGCAATACTTTGGGTTGCGGACTTAAGCAACCTGCTGGGCAAGTCTTACGAGGTGGGTCGACTTTTTGTGTAAGTTCACTTACGGCGAAACATCGGATCTTGGCTATTCAGCGACTACGGAAACATAGATTGAGGGGAACGAACCCTGGGGCTCAGCGCCGGCACGGCGCTGAAAGAATTCCCCAGCACGAAAGACAACAAGAAAGACACACAAAAAGAAGAAAAAATGCCCCAGCATGAAAGACACACAAAAAAAGGAAAAACAATTTCACACGAACAACTGTGGCTATGTGCCAGGGTTAGATTTCAGCGCAGTATTTCCTAGAAATCACGTTTGAATGCTCTACGCTTTCGGCCCCGGTGGTGGCCCTTCTTGGCCAGAAAAGAGTGCAGTAGTGGTGCACTGCAAAATAATTTTAAAGGCATGGATATGAAAAGTAGAAGAGAACATGTAGAAAGTGAACATATATTTGAGAAAAATTCTAATCATTAGACATTCAGTGTACTGAACCTAACATGCCTGTATGTACTCACAGCAGGGTGCCGAATGAGAGGTACCCGGGCAGGACAAAAACATTAGTCACCCCTGTCAAACGAAGACTTGTTTTGAGAAATCGTTAATGCAAACTAAACTGGCCACCAAAGTTCTGGTAGCTAACCAGGCCAGTTCCTCTTCCCGCAGGCGAATTTCCTTGGCAGCCTGCTTTGTGCTTGGACAGATGAGGCCGCGCGTACCAAAAGCCAGACCCAGGACCTTAACCTCGCAGTTGGGTCTGCGTTCATGTCTGGCATACATGTCTCCAATGTATTAGTCCTGGCATCCCAAGCTACCGCCACATCCAGGATGAATGTTTTTCCCTGGTGTCCATCAGGCCGAAGCCAAGTACCATCGCCGGTCACGAGGCGATCGGTTGAAATGCCAGCATCGGGGTTACGCGATTGAGGTTTGTTAACAATAGATTTGGCGTTAACAATGGATTTGGCCGGGATCAACGCGGCTCGTCAGCTGCCTCACACACCTGGAGGATACGGTATGTCGTTTCGGGTGCCTTGTAACAACATCTACATAACCTGGCCGAATCATCTTTGCTGCACCGGTTGGAGAGCATCCTTGACGGGAAAAGGTTTGAACACAGGCGGAGCGATTTTATTTTATCGCCGTCGCTCATATACTTAGCGTCTGGCCATAGCCACCTGTTTCCGAGAGGATCGCTCTCAAACGCAAAAAGGCTCTCGTTGGTGCACTTTTGTTTACCTTCCTCCAAATGTATGTGGCCTGCGTCACGGAGCGCCGCATAGAGGGACGTTGCCTCGACGATTCCAGACGATTCCAGACGACGATTCCAGACGATTCCAGCCCAGGCGCTACAGACGCGCCTGGGCTCTCCAATCGCCTGGGCCTCTGCCGAGACGCGAGACAGTTCCAGGACACCCCGGCCTCCTGCTCGATGTGGGTAGTGTACCATGAAATCGGGGAATGATGCGGGGAGATGCAGAGCCCGTTTTACCTCTCCCCTGAAGGCCTTATCTAGTAATGACGCCGTCGGAAAAGCGGTGAGGGAGCTGGACATTGTGTATAGCAATTTAGGTACCAATAAGGTTGAAATGCATCGCAGTTTTTGAAAGGGCTTCAACTGTGCAGAATGTATCAGGTCCAAATCTCTTTGAAATAAGTCAGTTCAAGCCTTCGGTGGTTTGTTAACAAATAGGCCGAGGCCCAGGTACCTAAATGGCTCATTCCGAGCTTTCGGTCAGATCATGGCGTCTTCTAACCGTAGGGGGGGGATGTCATAGTTGAACCACTAAGACCTATGGGCCTCAAACCTCCATCCAAAATATTGAGTTTTGTTGGGATTTAACGCTAATCCGATCTTCTTGAAATGCGCTTGGGCCACCTTCAGTTTCCTCGAAAGTTCTTCATAGGTTGAAGCGATTAGTATGATGTCGTCGGCATACGGCAGTACTGCCTTCCATGTTATAGCCATAGCCAGAGGAGTTCAGCTCGTGCAGAAGCGGATCATGGTTGAGGTTAAACACAAAAAGAGACAAAGGATCACCCTGCTTGATCCCCCTCTGCACGAACACCCGCCTTCCATCGGAGAGACCCCTGTACGCAAACGTTCTATTTTGTTAAGAAGTACTGATCTGCTATGGTGAGGACGTAATCTTCGTGCGCGCCTCCCTCCCCAAGTGCGGTTATAAGAGCGTCACTGGTAACCGGATCAAACGCTTTGCTTAAGTCTAGGGAGGCCGCAAGGAAGTGTCTGTTGAAACATGCAAAGCGTTTTGCATGTTTCATTACACCTTGTAGTAGCCGTAGGCTAGATTGTGCTGCCCTGTCGGCCGAGAAACCACTTTGTAATGAATGAAAATGATATTTCGCCTGTAGGCGCCCTAAAAGGCGCGACAGCAGTCTCACCAGCACGAAAGAAATTGTTATAAGTCGAAGATCAGTAGCGGCGGCCGCGTCCGGACATTCTGGCAGGACAACAGTCCTAGACTCGCACAGGAGGATGGCAGGATGTTCTTGTGATCAGGGCTCTATGCAATTCTTCCACCGTGAAGTGACTGCAACGTTTCGAGAGTGACCCGGGCCAACCCCGACTTCACCAACAGTGGGCGACGCAGCACCGAAAATATCATCGTAAGTGTCGTGTATGTCTTTCAATGTGACATTACCGAGAGTTCCAGTAGAGGCCACCAACTCCTCGAGGAGGACACCGGGCCCGAGAGCATAGAGGCGCTGGTGCTCGTGGTACAGTCTGCGTTTAACTCTTTCAAGCACAGAAGTTGGCTTTGCTTTAAATTTTGAATTTTAATGCAAAAATTATGATAAAAGGTCACAAATAACACATTGAACGCACGAAAAAAAAATTACGACTAGTAACAAAGTTCCCATGAGGTGGTCACCGCTGATGACCACCGTGCCGGAAGGGTCTGTGCTCCACAAATATTTAACAACTGGTCGTTTTAAGTGTAGCAGCATACTTTGCGCTTTGCACAGAGGAAGTCACTTCTTGTGGAATTCCGAAAAACAGTTTTTTTCCTTTACAAAGGCAGAGTTGCACGTTGCATGTTTGACACATCCAAACTGTTCGAGATGGGTGTGCCTTTCTGCTACAGTTCGCACACTTTCGTGGTGAACACCTTGTTGGCTGATGGTTGGACGTTGCTGTACAAATGGCGAAGTCCACAAAGGATTTGAATTTCTTTCGTTTGGCCCTTGCGCCAACAGCTGACTTACGTTTATCTGTACGATCTATAAGAGCTTGGACAGTCATCTGTCGGGCTAAATTTCTTCTAAAATCTTTCAAGGTCATCTTTTCGGAACCAGCATGTTTCCGAAAAATGATGCATGCGTTGACAACACTGCAGTCAAGAAGTTAAAAAAATATCTGGTGCCACCACTTGCGTGATTTCCAATCCACCTCATGCTTAAATTTCATCACCCTTCCTCCCTCCCGTAGCCCTTTCATGCACGGTGGTCAGCGTAGGTAACCACCCTGAATAAAGTCGCTGTACAGAATGAAACTGATCCGAAGCGCATTTTTACTTGCACAGCCAGCAAGAAATACTCTTCTGCTGCGTGTTACACCAAAAAAAGTTCGCGTGCAACCTCACGTACCTCTGCGCCCGTATAATCGTTCAGCGTATAGCGCGGGAAACGGCATGCTTGTTGCAAAAATTTTTTCTTGTAGGAAAAAAAAGTGCCCTGGATAACTAGCGCCATCTGGAGCATCTTCATAAACGACTAAAAGGGCAAAGCAAACACGTATTCACTCGCTCAACCTCTAGATGTCACTGCTAAAAAATGTTGAAAGGGTGGTCACCGTAGGTGACCACTGTGCTGGAAAGAGTTAAAAACTCGGGACCGTTCACCAGGTAGCCGCTTGATTGCCGGCTTGGCTACCTGTGCTTCTGTCTTTCGTTTGTTATAGCAGATTTTAAAATGACACAAAATGGCTCTTATATCCCTGGCAGATGTAGCTACTTGAGTGACGTTGATAGCGAGGCCAACATTGTCTATGCCGAAGGACGCGAGCAGTTCGTACGCATATTCTGTTCAAAAAAGATCTCTAGTGTGTCATCAGTTCCATCACTCTCGGAGAGCCCAGCGGGTCCAGTGCGACAGGGGCAGAGTTCATTTAAGCAAATACCTCTGCCACTGTGGTGCGGTACCAGGGTTGTCGTCTTAGTGCCGTGATGGCGTCTGAAGAGCGCGATGGGTATACCGCCGCCAAGGCAGCGTTGACCATGCAATCTCCTGGCGGGAGCCTGGCCTGCGCTTGTGCCAGTATGCGCATTTGTGCCTCGTTCCAAGGCTGATAGGCACTGGCAGCCAGCACTCCTGCGGAACGCACCCTCGCAACCCCAGACAGGCCGTTATTATAGGTAGGTGACAGGCTGTCCGTTAGGAGCGAAGGAAAGGGCCGACCAGCGCCTGGCGCCACACCCGAGGTCGACGTCGATGTCGAGGCGGGTCGGTCACTCGGAGCAGCGGCACCAGTCGGGCGGGTCCCCGACGTTACGAAGAGGGCACCGAGGGCAGGCGACAGAGACGACAGCGTGGACGGCAAGCGGCCCATGACTCAGGATGGGACATCGTTTCGGGGAAGAGCCTCGCGACGGCGGTACTCCTCCCCAGCCATTTTAGCACCTCCACCCTCTCGGCCGGGAAGGGCATCTGGTGTGGCGACCACGGATGACAGGGCGCTTGGTAGGTGGCAACTGGGTCCAGCCCCTCCGGCCAAGGGCGACAACAGCCAACTATCCACACCTGACCCCTGCGACACCGGCATGGTCCCTGTCCCTTCGAAGGTGGGTGGGAGCTGGTTCTACCCCTGGGCGTTCTTTGTTGCCACCGTCTCCATAGTTACCTCCACCCCTGGTGGCTCACCGGCATCACCGGCACGGGGGCTATGACTGGGCGGAGAGTTGAGAAGCTTGTCAATGGTGGTTCCCACTAACGGCCCAGGGGGGAGGGGGATCCGGCTCTGCTCTGCAAGGGGAGGAGGAAGAGGAGCTCCAGGAGAGGTCCCTCTGTGCCTGCCTACTGTCCCTTCTGCAGGAACCGCCTCCGCCTCCGTGGTCTGAATGGCTGGGATCTGTCGCAAGAGTATCCAACAATCGTGGGCCAGAGACCTTCCCGCCAGGCAGCAGGTGCTCACCCGTGGCCCGCTGTCTCTTTAAGGACGCCTCGACGCCAGCGTACCTCGATGCGGCCACTAGCGTGGCGATCTCCTGATATGTGCGCCCTGGGATATAGAACGAAGTTTGATAATGAGAGGCGCGCGCCCCTAGCCGCAAGCGCACGGCCGCCATCTTACGCATTTTCTCTTCTGACCAGTCAAAGGGATCGTTCTCACACGAGGAGACAGCGTCATTGGCAGGCGGTGCATTCCCTCTGGCCTCCCAGCCCGGGTAGCCAGGCCCTTTGTTGGTCTCGCCGTGCCTCCTGAAGCAATGACACTACTGTTTGCGGCCGCGTTAGTTGCACCCACCCTGTGGGAAATTGGCGGCATGAGACCGCCAGACCTAAAAATAAGGTCATCTCTTTGTTTTTCCGGGTCACATATGGCCCCCTTTGCGGCACTTGGAGTAGTGTGCAGAGGCCGATTGCGACGTTTTGTAGTATGCATCGGAACAACTGTAGCAGTGCCAGTAAACTTGGCGGCCATGCTTTATCTTGTAGTGGCCCTCGAGTGCAAACCTTGAGGAGAGAGTGGCCATACATTCGTTACAAATTTTTTTTTACATAGGGATATTCTATGACAGCTTCGCCATTCCCGCGACTGATAGGGCGAGAGGGGCCTGTAGAGGCACCGCGGGATTTGAAACATTAAAAGTACTCGGGTCCTCGGAGGATTCGGACGAAAATCTTAAGTGCTCAACGGCTCGCTTTCCTTCTTTCTTTCTAGCGCATCTCCAGTGATGCGCCGCCACCTTTTGGAAGTCAGTTGCCGCGAAGTCACAGCACGCTCACGGCCACTGAATAAGAAGATCGTGCTCGGTGCTATAGTGGCGCTCTAAAGCCGCGAGAGTGCGTTCTACATGGGCGCATATGTCGCACTCCACCGGAGCCAAAGGATAAATTAGGGTGTGAACGTTTGTGGCCATAATCAAATGGCACACAATGCTCAGAAAAAAAAGGACACTATGCAATAAAAAAGGGAATAAATGGCACAGCGGTATGTCCCCGTGTCGTGACACACGGCTCGATTGAAAGCGGATTGAAAGTGTGAATGATGATAAAATAGCAAGACTCGATGGTTTTCGCCTTCGAGTCACAAGAGCCCAATAAGCGACAAAGACTTCAAAGCACTTAGCGAAACGAATAATATTGCATACGTAAATGATATTGAGTATGGCACTCCTCACTCCACTTGTGCTCGTGCGTCTTCGGCGTTCCAGACCCGTCGTCCGAGGAAAGCCGCCCACGCTTCCTCGGCCATGGAACCCGCCTACCTGCCACCGCATACAATAAGGGGACGGCGTCCAGGCCTCCTCGGCGGCTGGACTTTCCTTCACGGCTTTCTGAGAATACGGTTCATGCTTCCAAAGGCGTAGATCTCTTAGCAAGGGCTATACCAACGTCTGAGCCGCCAAGGGACGCCATCCACGCTCCCGTGCCCCTAGATCTCGCATCCATGAGTGCTAAGACCGTATACGCCGCAGACGTGAATTCTTGCTCATCGGGCGCCTCACCCGACCGCGGCGCAGACCTTTTCCGTGCCCTCATGCAACTTTCACAACAGCTCCACCGCTTGGCGTCGTCGAGCTCCGGGGTCCGGCCGGCCGCCTTACTATATACTGCTCTTCCGTAAATACCACAGTTCCGAGGCTTCCAGGTGGCGACTATTACTGCTCTCGGTATGCCTGGCTCGACAATCACAAATGGCAGGTGGCCATCGACCGCCTTCTTGGTGCGAGGACATGAAGCAACAGTCCTGGCTCAAATGGAGTGCCAGGCTCATCGCTGTTTTCGGCCGGATTCACTATGGTACGTGCGTGCTCAACCAGACGAATACCGAGGGCAGAGCTAAGGAGCGCGTGCCCTCGCGCGAACACCGCACTCGGCTTGTTCTTACAGCCAGTCCACAGGGAGGACATCCCGCCGAGTTTCGGTGACCTGCTCGACTACGTGGCACCACCACATGCACGACATCGAGCCACCCAATACACGTCCGCGTCGACAGAATCGGTGAGCTTACGGCTGTTGTGCAAACTGGAGCTCCACATACTGCGTACATGGACGCCATGTCCTAGTCGCCCTCCAGCCTTGTGTCGAGGCATCCTTGCACGGCGTCGGCGGGAGCGCGCTGCCTGTCGGGACAACACACTGATGCCGAGAACAAGTTCCATGACACACACTGACATGGTTTACATAGATGGCTTCTCCGAGCACTTTCTCGGCCCCCCAGCCACATATGTCGAGCAGCGAGAGCACCAACCGCGAGTGTGTCGCGACTGCTTCGCTCAAGAAGTTCATGGCTGCCGAGGACACATTTATCGAGGATCCGCCTGTTTCGTCGGGATCTGCAAGCCGCGGCAAGGCCGAGGTTATCGATGCGCCGTCGGAAGATGCAGCCAGCATCAGCCCTTCCGGCCACCTGGCGTGAGATTTTGCTGACAACGACCAGCAGTTCATTCTGCGTGTACGGGGCAGCCGACGCTCATCGGCCGCGGTACGGAACCCCCAGAGAGGACCTCCCTTCCTTGCAGCTACGGAACAGCGGTTTGGCGTGACAGCCGCGCAAAAGCTGCTGCACCAAGCCATGAAGGCGAGGTCTCGCAGCCTGACGGAAGACGCAAGCGTGCTTCGTTGGGAAGCATGTGTCTGCTCAGCCCGCTGACATGAACAAACATATAGGTTAGAGCAAAGCACGGAACAGCAACGGCGTAATCGCATGATAGGCGTGCGACGACCGTCACGACATAGCCAATGGCATCCACTAGAACCATCACTGCCCGACTTCCAAAGCAAGTCGCAGCGTACCCGTGACCGGCCTCCGCGAGGCAGCATCAGTGCTATCGATGATGGTTCAGGGGCCAGCACCTCTGAATGTTTTCACCTGCGAGGAAACGATGACCGCCAAAGAAGGGCCATTTTTGGAGAGGACTCCATGCTTGCAGTGTGGCCGAATGTAAAAAGATTGACCCTCAGGCACGGGCGCAGGCTCGGCTAGGGAAAGGGGAAGAAGGCAAAGACAGGGAATGTAACAGGCGGCTCGCATTAAAAAAACCCTTCATTCTAATTTATACAGTAACGTCTATTGGCTCTTAAAATTTTCACTTTCTGATACGCCCGACTCTTGGCCGATCCCCCTGAGTGGGTAGGTGCCATCATCCCAGGAGCATCATCATCATCATCATCACCAAGGGTGCTATCTCTGTGTGTGATTCTTTTACAATGAAACAACGGGAGCACCTCCTCTCGTGAAACCACGAGAGCGCTGCATTGGCTCGCGCATACGGCTCGCCTCGCTTATTTTATATTTTAAGAACGAATGTATACTAATGGAGAATTCTGTAACAGAATGGAATTGTTTACTGTTTATTACATTTATTCAACAATAAACGTGACAGCAGTTTTAAGACACCTTCATCTTGTGATCGATAGTGTCGACACGTCGATAGTGCCGTAAAATCTCGACGAGCACCGTAACCACGCCAGGCAAATCTACATGAAAGCCCGCAGACATCGTGGGACTCGCATGCACACCTTATCTTTAGGGGTCCTCTAGACAGGAGACGCCGCACCGACAGATGGCGCGCCGATGCAATTTGGCATGCTTTGGGACGCGCTAGTGCACACCATACAGAAAGGGAAACTACGTAAAGAGTGGATACTGCCATAGAACCATCAGGCCGAATTAGCAGAATCGAAAGAAGGCTTCCCTCTCTCGTGAAATGCTTTGGGACACCAAGTGGTCACTAATGATAGTTCGCAGGTTTTGGTTTTGGTTCCGTGCGTGGGCAGTTTGAAATTTCGGAGTGTTTTATGTCGTGTTTTTTATCGCTACAGCCGGTCTCTGGGTTACTTTTCCGAATAGCCAAGGTGAGAATTTTTTTCATCATGAGAATACACGAGATTGCAAGAATGATTCACGAGCCGTCATTGCAGCTGCCCTCTAGGGAACGCGCAATTCCGGTAAATAGACGAAAGATGTCTCGTGATGTTGATCTTCCACGGTAAAAAAACCGAGCAAAAAACCACACAGTCACTATTTATTGAATGCAATCAGCCCTCTTGCGTTGTAGCCACACCAAAGTACAAAGCGGTTGTTGCGACGCGAAGCTCTACTGGTCAGCGTCAGCTGAAAAAAAAAATCGAAAGAATGTGTCACCTCAACATTTGGGTCGTAGGAAAAACTGCGAGGAGACGCGAAAGGGCACAACCGTTTAACCCTTTCGGTCCTGGCATCGTCAATTGACAACACCGCACAAAAGTTCCCCTAGCACATCGGAAATGAAACCAAAACTGCCCATTCTTGGTGGAACACTTATTCGATGATCCCCACTGCGATTGACACCAAAATAGTGACATATATTCGGAGCTGGGAGCCGCAAAGAAGAAAAAGCTGGACCGAAGTCATGGGTGACGCCGAGGCGGGTCAGGTGAGGCGGCTAAGCGCCGTTTTCGGGACGTCGTACAGAAGCTGTTTCAAGGAGTACCACACTGAAAAATGAGATGTGGTTCACATTTTGTGTACTCTAGTTAGTAGCAAAAATAAAGAAGCCATTTTCCTAATTTCACGAGCCTTGATGACCTAATTTGAGTCCATGCTAATTAATCCATCAATACTTGCACCACTGGCTCAATTTTTCGTTTTTGGTCTTCTGTGGTCCTAACTATTATAAAAACATGCCCAAAACACGTCTCCGGCCATAATAAAAAATCCAGGGCTGAAAGGGTTAACGCATGGAATTAGAAAGAATCGCACTTTCCTTTTACGAACATCGCACTTTGAGGATTTCTCTATGATCTCGTGATATGACGCCCTACATTGCAGGACATTATTCTATGCGCCTTCAAGCCCACGAGCACGCGTATCAAAGTTGCAACATCCGCGATAGATTGCCACGTAGTACAGCCCCAATCGCCACGTTATCACAGATGAAAAAGTTTTTACAATAGCATTTTCTAGGGGCGAAGCTCCTAAAGCCGTGGCTCTGTCCATCCCTTGTCTCGTTTTGGTACGTAGCCACGCATAGTGGGATGTATCCACTTCATGTGATAAAGATGACGATGACGACTGATGACCATGAAGAATTAGCGCGTTCCAGTATAGTGGAATTCACCCACAGCAAGGCCGAGTGGGATGCGTTTTTGCGCAGCCCAAACCTACAGGACCAAATCCTGGGCGTCCAGTGAGCCCGCGACAGGGCCGTTAGGCTAGACCTGCCGGTCCCAACGTGGGAGTAGCCGAGTGGCGCGGGGCAACCTCTGCGTCTGCACTGGACTCTTAATAAAGTTGTACTCTCTCTCTCTCTCTACACGTGATAACGATGACGATGACGCTGATGACCCTAAGTATAAGCGCGTTCCAGACCATACATTCTCTTTCTGCCATGGATGAAAACGGTCGTGAACGCGCTCTCGCCCTCGAAATGCAAAACGGCAACGCCGACAACAAACGCTCCGCTGACCTTAACGTCATATATGAGGACCCCCGCGTTTGTGTGTCAGGTCTTTGTATGATGATCGAGTGGGCGAAATTTACGGAGATTGACGGTTTACCAGATTACCTCCGGAGCTTCGCCCACTCATCATCATTCACTTCGTGGATATGGCGTGATTTTTTTTGAAACATCACTTACGGGACATAAGCTACGCTACTCTATTATGCTTACATTCATCGAAAGCTTAGATTGATGCGAACATTGATGCGAACAGTCATGCTTACATTGATGCGAAAGTGCTTGGCTGCGTTGAGGCAAACGAAGGATACAGTGTGAGCAATTTTCTGAAGCGCGTTCATTCACAGGTTGTCTGCTACGAGCACTATTGCGCAGTGCGTGAAGACTTTTTTCGATAGTAGAGCGGCGCTTGCGGGCCATATCTCTTGTGGAGCTCCCGTTACGGCTGTTCTGCTTCAGAAGCGAGTCCTGAAGGCTCCGGAACCACAAGAATTATTGTTTCTTGTTCAGATTGTTCACCTAGCGTAGCATTGTTCCTTAGCATTGTAGCAGACTTGTTCGCGTAGTTTTTACTTTGTCTCCTTGAGTTAAACAGAAATGCCATGGCATTCAAAGGCGTCTTGATTCTTCTTCCCATGAACATCTCAAACGGCGCACAGCCTCCTACGAAATTGGGATCGTTACTCAACAGTAGCCTGGCCACTGGTGCCCTGAATCCACCCGGCGTGCTTTTCTTGAGCTCATCTTTATGATGTGCACTACCCGTTCTGCAGCCCCGTTATATAAGCGGGGTTATATGGAGGTACCAAAGCGAGACTGATGGAATCCCTGAGGCCAGCGTGCTGCCTGTTGGTGAATGTTAGTCCATTATGTCAAATACACCTGGCATAATTTGTTAAGGAACGTCAGTCCTAAATACGCAGATTGTGGCATCCGCACATGGTTATAATCAGTGAACTTCTACCCAATTGAGAAAAGGATGCACCGTCACAAGGAAGTAGTCATCTATGAATGGACCTCGAAAATCAACATAAATATTGTCATGTGGCCGTGACGTTGAAACGGCGTCGTGGACTTGGTTATGCGACTGCACGAATCACACTAATTGTTGTAACTTCAGAACCAGGGCATGCTTTTCGAATCCTTTATTCAGGCATGCCAACGGGCAGCCTCAAAACAGCACAACGAACCCAGTAACGTAGGGCACACGCCCATATATACAAGTGGCTCCAGGTTACACATGCGCAGTGGCGACCATTCACTTATCACCGCAACTTGACAACTACGACACGTGTAGCCTATCGCGACATGAACACAACACTCCCTTTCTGACAAACTTTAAGTACGGCTACTATAGCCCCAGCGATCAGGCGCCCGGCGTTGTCGAGTGCTTCTTCGGAGCGTACTCATGTCCGGTTGCGGCATACGCTCCGTGCTCGACTGGTGTTGTGTAGTCGGTGGCAGCGTCGTCGTCGAAGTAGTTGGGTCCCGTTCTTCGGGCACATGCGGCAGCTCGAACTCGTCGTCCACAGCTGGCTCTTTCTCCCGTTCCAGAGAGGAGTGGCGCAAATGATCGGCATGCACATATCGCACACAATTTCCCACCAACACTAAGTATGTGCATATTGATTTTACCTGCAACACTCTACCCGGTAACCACTTTACAGTCTCTCCGCGCACCGATCGTACCAGTACGCACTCATTCACAGCAAAAGAACGGAACACTGCGCGCCGCTTGTCAGCGGATGTTCTCACTTTCTCTGCTTGGTCAGTTAACACACCGTTCACATCTGGTCGTAGCAACGATAAGCGGGTCCTCAGTTTCCGTCGCAGAAACAATTCTGCTGGTGATTTCCCGGTGAAAGTGTGGGGGGTTGTGCGGTACGAGAACAAGAAATTATCTAGGCGATGTTGTAGTGACCTGTTTGTACCTTTCCTTTCGTCATCCATTAACTGCTTCAGGTGAGCCTTCCTAGTTGTTTGCACCACTCGCTCGGCCGCTCGATTAGATGCGGACGATACGGTGGGGTGAGCGTACGTTTCACGCCATTCGCTTTCAGGAAAGTTAGAAATTCCGCTGCGCGGAACTGAGGCCCGTTATCAGTAACCACTTCCACAGGCAACCCGTGCGACGCAAACCAGGAACGCACAGCCTCGACTGTTTTCGCAGCTGTTGTCGACTGCATACACATAACCTCCATTCATTTGGAAAAAGCAGCTACTGCAATAAGAAACATTTGAGATTCTTTTTCCACAAAATCCAAGTGGACTCGTTGCCACGGGTGTTCACAAACTTTCCATGGAAACAAAGGAACTGGCTGCGCTGCAGGAGGTACTGCCTGACAGATACTGCATGTGCGCACCGCCTGTTCAAAGGCATCGTCGATACCCGTCCACCAGACCACTGACCGTGCAACAGACTTCATTTTTGAGATCCCGAGATGCTGTTCGTGCAAGAGTGCTAGTACTACAGCCTTCAAGCTTTCAGGAACAACAACCCTGTTATTCCAAACAATACAGCCCTCGTCCACCGTGAGCTCAAATCGGCGAACCCAAAACGGTTGCAGTTCCGCACTGACAGTCTTTGGCCAACCTTGCCATATCCTATTTCGCACAACTCGCAGCAATCTTTCACACCCTGTTGCACGCTCAATGTCTTTCGCGGTCAGCGGCGAATCTGACAACGTGGAAAAGTAACAAATTGTGTCCTCGTCATGCCCCCCCTCCGACAACGGTAGCCGTGACAAAGCATCAGCATGCGATATGGCGGAGCCCGGCTTATGCGTAATTTTGTACCGATAGTCTGCTAGAAATGTCAGCCGTCTGTGCAACATGGCAGTTGCCACGGCACCGCAATGTCGGTGTGGGTCGAAAAGAGCCTTCAGTGGTTGGTGATCCGTTAATACGTTGAATGCCCTGCCATATAGATACTTGTGGAATTTTCTTACTCCAAATACTATGCTCAGTGCCTCTTTCTCTATTTGTCCGTAGTTCCGCTCGGACACTCACAACGATCTTGAGGCGAAAGCGATAGGCTTCTCTTGGCCGTTCACGACATGCGATAGTACGGCTCCTAGGCCATACTCTGAAGCGTCACACGTGAGCTGAATTTCTTTTGCCACATCATACATTTTCAACATACTTTCATCCGTTAACAACGTTTTACACTTGTTGAACGCGTCGTCATAAAGTCGGGACCAGTGCCACTTGGTTTCCTTGCGCAGCAAGCCATGGAGAGGCTCCAGTACTGTAGCTACATTTGGTAAAAATTTTGCGTAAAAATTGACCAGTCCCAAAAATGCCTTTAGTTGCGTGACATTGTCTGGCTTGTTGGCTTAGCGCATGAGCACTTGTTCAACTCTTTCACGACACTGCTCGTAGCTAACTCCCGCTATGATAACATCGTCACGATAGCAAGCCGTGCCTTGCAAGCCCCTCAGGACTTGGTCCATTACCGCCTGAAATGCGGCTGGTGCACAGGCTAGACCATAGGGTAGGCGCCTCTACCGGAAAAGGCCCATATGCGTGTTAATGGTGAGCAGTTCCTGAGCGTGCTCATCCAATTCCAGTTGCAGATACGCCTTACTCAGGTCAAGAACCGAAAACACAGCTCCACCTTGCAACGTGGTGAATATATCTTCAGGCAGCGGTAGAGGGTAATGGTCAACTTCCACGAAAGGATTGACGGTGACCCGGTAATCCCCGCACAGTCGAATGTCATTATTCTTTTCCGGTACTACCACCAGTGGGGTGGCCCAAGCACTGTGCCTCACGCGGTACACAATGCCTGCCTTCTCCATATTAAGCATCTTTTGTTCTACCTGCTCGCGTAACGCGTATGGCACTGGTCCCGTTTTACAAAAAACAGGAGTAGCGCGTTTCTTAAGCACAATACTAGCGTGAAACCCTTTAATGGCCCCGTATCCTGGTCGAAATACCTCGCGGTACTTATCAGTTAGCTGTGCTTCTTCACGTACGTTCTGCACCCGTACCACATTCGGCCAGTCGAGTTTTATTTTCGTTAGCCACTCCCGCCCCAATAATGTTGGCATTCTAGCCCCTGTGCTATCCTTAGCAATCACTAGTGGCAAGCGAACGTGTTAGCTCTGGTACTTTACATCAACATCCATAATACCTTTGACCGTGACAGGCGTGCCATTGTAGGTGACTAGCCTAACATCGGTTTTCCTGAAACTTGCATCGGGAAAATGCTTATCGTTTATCAGCAACGGCACCACAATGGCAGGCGTGCCCGACCTACGGTCTGTGTGACACAGTGTCAACAGCTCATCACGCGTTGCATCATTCGCCAGGCAATGAATAGGCGCCCTAGTTTTACACATTTTGGCTACATGGCCTTTCTTGTTACATTTAAAACAACGGCTGTTCATGAACGGACAACTTACAGGAGAGTGCCGCCCACCGCAACGATGACACCCCTTAGTCTCTTGTGTACCCGCAGGTGAAGCAGTTTTCAACGCGTCACTCCGGGCGTAGTCCCCAGCGGGTGCTTGCCGCTGCCCCTCTGCCGTTTCCTTGTTCCAGTGAACGTCGCTGTCGCCGGGGGTCCCTGTTGCGAGGGTCGCCACCATTTCCCGAGTACCTCTAGTAGCAGATTCCATGGCTGCTACAATGCTGCAGGTGCGGTCCCAGGTTAATTCTGCATTAGGAGTCGCCAGAAGCCTGCAGCGTATGCTGTCGGAACACAATCCCGCGATGAGACGATCTCGCAGGGCTTGCTCAAGAAATGTGCCGAACTCACACGTTGCAGCCAGTTTCTTGAGTCCTACTATGAAGCCGCTGATGCTTTCGTGCGGTTCTTGCTTGCGTTGGTTAAAGCGGTGTCTTTCCGTAACCACGGAGCACTTCGGGGTGTAGTGCTTTTTCAGCGTTGCGATGACCACGTCATACGTCTCCTGGGTAGGCGTTTTCGGCAGAAGAAGGCTCCTGAGCGTGACGTATGCCTTCTCCCCGATGGACGTCAATAGCACTTGCAACTACTTATCCTCTGCGATGTCGTTAGCAGCTGCAAAACACTCAAATCGCTCGAAGAAAACATCGCAGTTGTCACCGTCCGGATCGAACTCTGGAAGCTTTTCGAGCATGGCACCCCGAACAGCTGCTGTTTTTCCGGCTGTCTGGATCCCATCTTCGCCGCCAGACATGTTGTAACTTCAGAACCAGGGCATGCTTTTTGAATCCTTTATTCAGGCATGCCAACGTGTAGCCTCAAAACAGCACAACGAACCCAGTAACGTAGGGCACACGCCCATATATACAAGTGGCTCCAGGTTACACATGCGCAGTGGCGACCATTCACTTATCACCGCAACTTGACAACTACGACACGTGTAGCCTATCGCGATATCAACACAACACTAATCAGTTCTCTCCCGCTATGCAAATGGTCCGTTACGTCATCGTTCATCTGCTGCTGCCTGCACTTGCGCATGCGACGTCAGCAACAACAACGGAATGCGGCTTCAGCTGTCGTGAAAGCAACTAAGACAGTGCTCAGCTCCTACCTATCAGCAAGTGCCTGGCTTGACCAGAAGAGGGACTCTGGACAGCTGAGCTCAACCAAGCCTGGACGATCGCATCATCGACGGCAGGAACAAGCCCGTCATCCATACAGAGGCGAACACATCCAGCAGAGCACCGTGGGCTTGGCGACTGTGCCACTGCGCGTGTCACTATGAAGTTCACTCGCGCTATGCAGGCTGGTTACTCGTCGGTGGCTGGCCGTCGCAGCTCCACTGTGCCACATCGCACCGTTTCTCGCACATCGCCCGCACCAGCCACTGTGCACCCGTCCTCTACTTCATCTGCGGGCACCTATGCCAGCCGCGCCCGCACGCGACAACCAGTGCGCTCTCGAAAGGCCCGATGAAGTCATCGTGGCACCCGCCTGGGTATGACCACAGTGTACTTTTGTCCAGTTTCTCGCCGTCTGCGCTTCTCCAAGTGCCATCCGCCGGAACAAATATGAAGACTCTGTGCCTTTCATGATGACGACCTCGACTGTCCTCGGACCTCTATGCCTCGCATCACGAGCCCGCTTGTATATGTATACGCCCCTATAGTTTCCATATCGCTATAATTTCTGCGGGAGTTTCGGTCATCATCATCGCTCATCATCATCATCATTTTCGAGCCAACGCGCCGCATCTCTTGTGCAGCGCATGCCGAGTGCTCCAACCGAGAGCACGAACCGCGAGCTAGTGAGAACGCGCTCATGCTCCTGCCGGTCTGGGCGCTGCAGCCACCGCCGCTCCGCTTCGGCTACCGCCTTCCAAATAAAGTGGCGAGAGCACCACACGACTACGTCGGCCGCCGTCACGTTGTCTCACGTCTTTCTCTCGATCGCTACAACCAGCATAGGGGTGACTTGGTCTGGACCCGACGATGATCTTGTGCGCATCTTGCAAATTGATCTTGATTATTGTTTGGCGGCATTGTATTCTATTGTATTCTATTTTCGTGAACCCTCCCCACTGTAATGCCAATTGGCGCTGTGTGTAATGAAATAAATAAATAAATTGCTTCACCCAATCCATCTTCCGTGCGGTTGTTCCACAAACATCCTCACTGCCTAATGTTCCTGTTGATACGTACAGACAACGTCAAACTCCCCTTGAGTACGCACAAGCAACGCGACCAACTCGAACTTCCTTGTGGTATACGAGCCGTCCGGGGCCTGTAGCGACGACAGACTATCATTTAGTCTTGTTCTCGCCTCTCGAAAACCGCCTCTCCAATAGCGGTGATAAAATGTTCTTCCTAGCACACTCCCTATTCTACTCTCTCAAATATCCCTCCTCCGCGGTGTTCAAGTTTCGTCAATATCTTCCAAGGACCTCACTACGCTCACCGCGAAAGGTAGCTCGAATTCCATCGTCGTAGCCTCGCTAGAACTTTCGCCGCATCTTGTCGACTCACCGGCGCTTCTCTTCCAACCGCGGCGTCCGCCATGATTTGTTACTGGATCTACTTCTTTAAGTATCATCTACTTCTTTTAAGTATCTTTCCAGAATCCTATAGATGTTAGTGGGTACAAACTCCTGGGCCTCCGGCGGCGCCAGGTCAGCGCCCACGACTAACGACTCCGAAAGTTGTGCCTGAACAAATGTTGTCAGTCGATTGTAACTCCCCCCTTGGCGTTCACGAACCTCACTGCTTCGGTGCTCTGAGGATGCTATATCTGCTGTCACGGACAAATTTTGCCCGGCCATGATAATCATCAGAGACGCCAATGTTATATCGACCCAGTTAGACGTGTATTTGGTTTCATAAGGTGGATCATTCAAGAGAAGGAATCCATTCGCTGCGGCACATTCTACCAGGCGTATACCCCTACTGCCACCAGTAAGTGGACCCCAAGCGCGACGTTTGGCATTGAAATCGCGGGCCACTATGGTGTGAAGTGACCTGGTCGTACTTATGAAACTCTCCAGCATGTCCCAGGTTGTGCGCTCGCCGACACAAACGTGAGCTCAAACCCTCCTGCTTCACTGAACCACGCAACCACCGACTTGGACGTTAAAAGTACAAAACTCTAGCGGAGGTTTGCGAGAGATGATTGCCGTGCCCAGGTTTCTTTCTACTGCCAACAGAGCAATGTCGTTCGGAAGCCTCGCCACTGTACCGCCCGGCCGGTGCGGATGGGTCACAGCAGCCCTCCTCCATTGCCTTTCTTGAATTAGGCCGCGGACGCGATTCGCCGCCATTCTAGCATGACCTAAGCTGACTTGCACAAAAAAAGCTTCACCTGCACCCCGCTACCCCACACAAGGCCCCTCCGTCGCCGCTTACGCCTCCCTACAGTTTGTGCGCAGTGTAAGCCTCGCAACTCTCTCGATTTGCAAATGGCAAAGCGCATATCCTGCAGGATGTCCATTGTGTAAAATACCTGCAAGTCGGCGCTCCGCCCAAAACACCACAGCGCTCCTCGGTGCACCCTCCACTCACTGCCTAGAAGACCTTCCGTTGCACCGCCATGCAAGCCGCACTTCTTGTGTTATTTGAAACGGGGCAACGTGGACCTTCGGCGCGCTTGGGGCATGTAAGACTTACTATTCCAGAAGTCTAAGTCCCCTGATGCCCGGAAATCTGTCCAACAAGTCAACACATGTAGATTTTCCAATACATTCTTAAACGCGACTGTATTCCCCTCCGTAATTCACGCGTTGGTTCCGGACATTACTCTAAACGAAACTCATATCCTACACGTGTTGGGATCAAGCTCAGGTCCTCGATTTCTATCGCTTAAACGAGCCATAAGCTTATGCGCGGTAACTTCAGTTTATAACCTAGAAAACCTAACGTATGAGTTGCGCTTTTCTGTAAGCCTTACGTTTAACACTCTGTCGGTAGCCGCGTTTTCTTCAATTGCCCTCTCCATGTTTGTGAATGACTTGAATGTTTCGAAAGATCGTGACACCGTACCTCTTGTGCCCCAGAGTTACATTCCGAATGTCCTTGGCTGCCGGGTTGACGTTCGGCATTACCATCCTGACGACATCCCTCACTTGTGGCTGTGTGGCCACCGGAGTCCAAAACGCGACGTGTTCAGCTTCTTGTGCGTCGCCCCAGCCCCGACCTCTGCAACACCGCTAGGCCCGCCACCCAGCGCGCCAGTCACCGGCACTAGACAAGACAACAATGCAGCAGCGTAGCTTACGCCACCGGAAGCATCGGCCGCCAGCCCAGCCACGAGTGCATCACCAGTAACACCGCGTCCACGTATGTCCTCTCCAGGTCCCCGGGTGCCCTCTGCTCCATGAGCAATAATAGCTGATATTAAAAACACCTCCTGCAGAAGTACCAGCCGTTGCAGCGACCCACGTCTGCAGTGCTGCAATGTCTCTCCTGGACTCGACCAACTCACCTTTCAGCGTAAGAGCTACGCCTTGCTCCGACGAGGCGTTTGTCCTGAAGTCACCGAAACACTCCCGAGCTTGAAGACACCGGACATAACGAAGTTTCTAGCGGAAACCGGCCCTTGTTAGCCGAGTCTCCCAGGAAACGCGAAAGCTCGATCTGTATCTCCGGCAGACTTCGTTGGACGAGGCTAACGAGGTCCGAGGCCAGCCCACACGCCAGTGTAGTCGTCCGTGACACCGAGGAAGCCGCGCCATCGTCGCTCCTGGCCTCCGATTACGTCGGTCCCGCAAGAACCGTTGGCACTCCCTCATTCACGGCCTGCAACCATGCAAAGAACTCGTCGTCATTCATCGAGAAATTAAGGCCCTGGAGCCCAACTAATGTCGTTCCTTTAAAGGCAGATGCCGACCGGGAAGGTTAAATCTGGTGCACTTACTAGCGCGAAAAACACACAAAGGACGAGGTAAAGACGGCCTATCTGCCGTCTTTACCTCGTCCTTTTGCGTTTTCCGTGCTAGTAGATATGTCCGCAGTTAATACTGTCACGGGGTCGTGCCGTCGACGAAGGCAGTAGTCAGCACGTCAGAGATGAAACTCTTTATTTGGCCGAACTTGTGGCTGGGAAACGGAATGTTAAGTTACAGCAATACACACGCTATGCACCAATATAGCGGCGAACAGAGCGTCGACCGTCGATCAACTGACAAGCGGTGAAGCGCGTCGGTATTTACACATGTGTCGTCGAATATTCCAGCGTTATCGCTGGTTTCCGTGGAAACTCTAGAATAAGCTCGAGTTTTCACGTCTTGCACGCAATCTTAACAAAACGATCTACAATATTCGGGAAGCTTCTCGAACAATGAGGCGCGGTTTGCGCTGAGCGTTGCTGACAGTCTTTGTGGGCGAAAAACGGAATACAGCAAAAGTGATAATAAGAAACGCACGTGGCAATACGCACCAACTAGCGCAACTCGGTTCTCTAGTATTGATGCACCGGCATCTTATGGGGCACAGCGGGTCCCGTTCACACGCGGCTCATGCCCTCTTGGCCGCCAGGCAAGCGGTCTGAAAACGTAAAAATGAAAGAGCCATCTCTCGCCCACCCAAGCACGTTAAAATCAGCCTCTGAATATCACAAAACAGCACATGGGTAATACTTTGAATACAGCAGCAAAATAGCCTGACCTTTTGATGAAATCAAGCGGAAGCCGAAGCGCTGGATGGCCGAACAGTGGCTGTTTGTTTCCCTTCTGCATGACACATTTCTTTGCACGTCATGGACTCGGGCAATCTCGTGCGACATGAGCATATTCTCCAGAACTGTAGCACTTCGGCAGATGTGGGCGTGTCTGCTTCGCCGCGTTCTTTTACTGTCGTAACGGCGGTTCGCTTTTTTTTAACACTTGCGCAGGCTGCTCGCGTCTCTGTCTTGAATCTTACACGAACTTCGCTTCGCGGTTTTTATCGAAGCACTCATAGCGGTTTATGTTGCGCACCCTTTCAATAATGGTATTGTGTACACGGTTCCTCATGGCGCAACTTCATTCTCTCGACACCAGTGCTGTCACGGTTTTTTTTTGTTTCCTTCATTGTAAGGCAAAGGCGCGCACAAAGCCTTTCCTTTTCACGGGTGCGGCTCTAGCAGTGCTCTCCTTTGCGTTGCACGTACTGCTCCATGAGTTCTGCTTCAGTGAAGGTGCAAAAACGCATGAGCAACTCTAAAAGCGGCTTCCCAAGGCGACCACGAAGCACAACTTCATGTTGACAATTGCGAGTCACACGCAAGACCCGATATTGTTACGTTCTCCGTGGTGAACTCCTCCGCATCGCTCCATCCCGCCAAGCTTGCCGTCTCTGTCAATTCGGCAATTTACTTCGTAACGACGTCACTTTCCAGCCCAGAGAAGGTCAACACCATAGCTGACGTGTCCAAAGCCACTCGCGTGGGCACCTGCGTCTCTAGTTTCCTGAGGAGCTGTTCGTTCTCAGGCAACGCTTGCGTCAACACCTCCAAGGCTCCTAAAGACTCGAATCACCTCTCAGGCGTAGAAAAGCAGGCATGCATTCCTGTTTTCAAGGTAAGTACTTACCGGCACCATGTAGCCGAGTCGTCGCGTCATGTCCTAATGTAGGTGCGTGAAGAGACAAACCGTCGCTTGTCGCAGAACAATTTTCCTGAAGAAAGCAGCATTGTGACGAGAGCAACGGTGTGAAGACTACGGTACACGGCGGCACTTTGCTTCCGGTGATGTCGGCAGGTAAACCCGACGTTGTTGCGGCTCTCTGGATATGGCTTCCGCAGGGCACCATCTTATAACAACACAATGCAAAGGCCCACTACTGTGGTTCACCACCCTTATCGCGATACCCTCTACACATGACGTCACACGGCCGAGCGATCTCTGATTAACTGGACTCGGTTCGTGTACTAACACACCTGTACAGGGGCATCGAAGACACAAACAAAAGGCTCATGCCGAGCCAAAAAAAGTGATACTGCTTTGGAACTCATCCTACCGGCCGATCTTAATTATTATTATTATCGTCAACCAATCATTAACATTTCAAACAGCAGGGAAGGTTCCACGCCCTGACACTCGCTCTACGAGTAGAAGCGATGGTGTCAACCTGGGCGACAGGTACCACCAGTGGCGGGTGTTATTCTTTGCTTGCCACCCACCACCTGCCAAGCCAATGGGAAGCATCCACTCTGTGCTCTCGACCACGGCTCTGGTGACAGTTATGGTGTTTGGGGGCCTTATGTATTTGTCCGTCCTGGCTTTTAGTTTGACAAGTAGACGACGAGGAAGAAGAGAATAGAAAAAAAATTGAATTATGCGAATCGTCCCGCATATTTTCACTTTTTTAGCAGATGATCAAACATTACCTACTATGGCTTTGTCGCACTACCTTTCTAGTGAAGGAAAGAAGACTTTTAAGGGCTCGTTTTTCTTTGTTAGACACAATATTAATGAGAACTAACAGACAATAATGCCAAGAAAAGTATAGGAGATGGTGTTTGTAATATTTGGGATATAAATGTGAAAAAGGTAAAGTGGACGAAAAGATAACTTGCCGCCGGCAGGGACCAAACCTGCGACCTTCGAATAACGTGTCCGATGCTCTACCACTGAGCTGCAATCGGCGCTGACTAACACTCCTAGGTTTAAATGCATATATATACCATATAAAGTGGACAGGAGGATGACCGCCGCCACATCAGCTCGCACCACATCAGCTCGCCCCGCCGAAGGCTGTGGCGTGGAACACCCGACGGGAGAAGCTGGCACAACAGGAGACTGAGGTGTTTGCACTATGGTAGAAGTGTGCACCTAGCGATGACAGTTCACAGCAGACTCTTAAGGAAGTGCCAGCAGCTCACTTGAGCACCCATGGAGACGAAGTTTGCCCCTCTGGGAACCTTGGCACCTGGTAGACGGAAGTAGAAGGGCCCTTCTTTCTTCTCCACTCTTGTTGTTGGCAAAGAGGTTTTGTCTTCCTTAAGGCAAATGGATGGCTTCCTAACGCGAACAGAGTCGCGTACAGCAATCTTCAAATTTTTGACAGCTCTTCTCGCATTCTCTTCCGGTCCTCGCACTCTTTACTACACTGCGGTTGCTACTTGAGTGTATGGCGCAATCTGAAAATTTCCTTGGCCGGACCTTGATTATAAGCTTGCGTCGAAAAGCCGACCACGTCTAGCCTTGCTCGGGGCATTCTGCCGTGCAATGGGACTGCTAAAGCAACGCCAATCGCTGCATCTGGTGTGAATCTATATGCGCGTACACCTAGATACTTAGTGACAGCTTGGCTCAGTGGTCGTCGCTCCAGACGACACCTGTACGTAGTTCTTGAGTGTTCGATTAAAGCGCTCGACTTTCCCGTTTGCTGGAGGATATTTAACTGATGAATGACACAAGCTATGGCTCGATCTTGAAGAAAATCTGTGAGCTCACAAAAAATTATTTCCGCACCACTGTGAGTGGCTAGCTCATCACGATAGCCCTCTCGCAAAAATACGCTTTTAGAAATTCCTTGGCTGCTTGCGGACACGTTACTACAGACATAAGCTTCACGCCATTTGGAGTGAAATCCATGAATGTTATGATGAACAAGTTGCTCTGGGGCACTTGTTTCAGAAGGTCTACAGTGTCAATGCATAGTCACGTTGTCGTGACGTCGACGAAGACAACAGCTGGCGTGGTCAAGATGAAACTCTTTATTTAGCCGAACTTGTGGCCGGGAAATGAAAACTCGGACTACAGCAATACACGCTGTACACTGATAGCGGCGAACTGGGCGTTGGCCGTCGAACAACTGACAAGCGGTGAAGCGCGTTGGCATTTATGCATGTGCAGTAGAATGTTCCAGCGTTATCGCTGGTTTTCGCGCAATCTCTAGAACAAGCTCGAGTGTTCGCGTCTTGCGCGCAATCTTAACAAAATGATCTACAATCATCGCGAAGCTTCTCGAACAATGAGGCGCGGTTTGCGCTGGGCGTTGCTGACAGTTTTTGTGGGCGAAAACCGAATACAGCAAAGGTAATAATAAGAAACACACGTGGCAATAGTTATTTTTTGTCATGGCCGCCCAAGCTCCATGAGGGCTGGACCTTCAGCCATGCAACTTGAAGGAGCGATAGATATCTTTGGACGCGGGAATGTCGCACCTTCAATACGTAGCTCAAATGCCGTCAGGTGCAATCGAAGAAGTGCCGTGGTCAATGACATACAAGAGAAGGTGCGCCCATCAATGTGCACAATAATGTGGACTGCATCAAGTGCCAAATGATAAACGGCCAGAACTTGCTTAGAACCTTCGGTTGACGAAGGAGCGTCGCCGAGCTCAAGCTCACGGACCTGTCCTTGCGGTAACCGTTTCTTGCTACGAACTCGTTGAAAATGGCCTTTCGACGGCAGAATAAGCAAGTCTTACCAAGAGCTAAGCTTTGTTGAGGAACGTTTCCGTAGATATATACACAGCCGAGTAGCACGGGCAGGCACAGTGCACGTACGTTACAGTCACAGTTACAGTTGTTGTGCTTATACTTGTCCGTCATGACGGGCAACGCACGCACGTTTCACGAACCCCGGTGTATGTGTAGAAGGGCCTCTCGGCAGTTCTTGAACAAGGTCATCATCACCGTGATGAGTGAGCACCAGCAGCTGGACCGGACTTGTTAATCGGATCCGCTCGTGACCGCTGCTATAAGGTGTCTAAGTGTAGTGAAGTGCGAGGTATAGTGCAGCTGGTGGAAATCCTGGATGCCTCTTACTATGAAATAATCTTGATGCCTCCTGTCGTGGACGAGGCAGCGCGGTCTTTTGATGCCCTGTCCACATCGAAGCCGTCTTTTGCGCAGTATAAGGACAAAGCGTTGTTGGGTCTTGATAAATCAATGTTCAAGTCACCGGTAATGATGAGCGGCCTGGTTCACTCGGCAGATTTATTGTAGGAAGCATTGACCCCGGTTTATGCGTAATCCACGTGGTCCACGTTGCGGACCACGTGGACGAGTGGATGGTTGCTGAGCGTCTTCCAGGTTTGTTCTGTCTTCAGCGTCCTCACTTTCCTTCCGTCCGCCGCGGTGGTGTAGCGGTTACGGTGCTCGACTGCTGACCCAAAGGTCGCGGGTTTGATTCCGGCCGTGGCGGTCGCATTTGGATGAAGGCAGAATGCTAGATGCCCGTGAACTGTGTTCTCGGTACATGTTAAAGAATACCCGATGGTCAAAATTTCCGGAGCCTTTCACCTACGGCGTCTCTCATAATGATACCGTGGTTTTCGGACAGAAAACCTCAACAATTATTATTATCACTTTCCTTGCGTGTCAGTGTTTGTGTTCGCGGCTACTGCGTTGGTTGAGACTGTATCACCTGTGGCACATACCCGCATAACATGAACTCAGGCATACGGGTATGTGCCACACGTGACTGAGAGAAAGGGTTTCACGACGTACGCGACAGGTATTTTGCGTTATTCATGTCATGACCAGTGAATCGTGTTCGTCATACACTGATCCCCTGCTATGCCATTTTTGGTATATTACAAGTTATGGAGACTACCAGGAGAGCGCCCAGACGTAGGTGGATAGATAGATAGATAGATAGATAGATAGATAGATAGATAGATAGATAGATAGATAGATAGATAGATAGATAGATAGATAGATAGATAGATAGATAGATAGATAGATAGATAGATAGATAGATAGATAGATAGATAGATAGATAGATAGATAGATAGATAGATAGATAGATAGATAGATAGATAGATAGATAGATAGATAGATAGATAGATAGATAGATAGATAGATAGATAGATAGATAGATAGATACGTGTAGCGGGTACTTCATTGATCCTCAGAAAGACGAATAATGGCATAGTGGGTCCTTCCCTACTTCACAAAAATTATGATTTGCGGCGGAGTGTATACCTTGCGTGTGTACTTGTACTAGTTTTCCCAAGATAGTTTAGAACGGGCTCTAGAATGGCCGCTCTTCCAGCTTTCACTTTGAAAGTGCTGCGCGCACGCCTGGCATTTTTTTTTCAGAATAAAATTTCTTTCCGCGATGAATGCGTAGCGTGCCCATGTGAACGCGTCGAACAGGCTGCGCGAATGCAGAAAACTCATTCAATTCTTCACCCGCCTGCTCGAACTGGTGTGTCACCTGAACTTACCCAGTGAAAGAAAACGCTGAACCTTCTCGCAGCACACACCCGTTACACGATTTGAAGAAACAGCGGCAACAAATTGGAATCGGAAAGCATCATTCTGAGAGTCAAAGAATCATGCCGATGCGAGCTCCCGTAACGCGGTGGCGACGTAAGCAACACACTCGTCTGTACTTTGGTAGCGACGATGGAACAGGAGGCGCTCTGCGACGAGGTTGCTCGTAGACACAAAAAGAGCAAAGATGTGTGGGTCGGCGAGATATATTTCCGCAATTACCGCATCGCTTCGGCAAGTTCGTCATTAGGATAGGTCTTTTGCGAGCCCTAGCACTGCACATCACAACACATGCCCTTTTTCACAGAAGGCAGAATAGAATATTTTTTATTGAGATCAATTGCTGCAACTACCAAACGCTGAAAGCGTGTAGTTTGAGCTAAAAAGTGCGTAGTAGAATTTATGATTACGTACGAAGAACCAAATTATCACTGGCTCATTGTTGGTAATACGCATTCACTTTTTTCACGTGCTAATAATAAAGTTCAACTGATCTCAAATCTAGGCGTATTGAACGTTAAAAGGTATTCGCATTTACTAGTTGACCTTCAGAAATTGCTGCTAGACCCAGACGTCAGGAGGAAAGGCAACATTGCAACTGCAGCAACATTATTACAAATTCCTGAGTGATCTTATCTTTTTTAAACGTGTCGATGCATGGTGTCGCTGTGCTCGTCATAATAATTACAATATGCTTTATCTGTACCTTAATAATTACCAGTTTTAAAAGTCCAGAACCCACATGGAGCCCTAAGAACGAAGGTGAGGCAAATTCAGGTACTGTCCATCATTCCCATGCTGGCTGAAGCGTTATGCATTGTAGCTTTCATAGAAACTAGCGCCAGATTTCCCTCTAGTGTAATAATAAGGAACTCTATGGACGTGCTTACACCACCGTAAGCAAGCTTCTACTTTTTGTCATGTCATTTCAGTTTCAGTTTCATTCTGTTTTTGACCGAGAGAGGGTGTTGTGTATGTGTCTCTATCGTGTATAAATGTAGGTGTCATTTGTATTAAACACACATGTTACACACATGTAATAAACACACAAGTCCATGTTTCGGGCTGTTCGTGGTGGCTCTTCAGTTACTACAGTGGTCACGAGGTAACATTACAAGTTATGCTGCTTCGCAACCATTTGCGCGCCTCGCCCCGCAGATCAGTTTTTTTCGCCAGTGTGAAGGGATCCTTCTACCATGTGCTGCTCTGGGTTGACCCTGCCGTCATTGTTCCTACTGAACCCCAGCCGTCCAGCAGTCATGGTCGAGACTTGCCCTCTTGCTTCTGGAGCTACCGAATTTTCACCGAAGCGACGCAAGGCCGTCCTCATTCGCTCCATTGCCACGGTGGGGCAGCGCATTTTCACGACGCTACCAGTCACCGCTGGCAAAAGAAACATGCAAAGAAGCATGCCGACAATGCTTGTAGACAGGCGCCAGCCGCGTCTGCCGGCAAGCTAGACACAACTGCGACGTCAACTGCACCGAATGTTTGCTACGTAGTGGTCGCTGCACTGTGGCAACATTTCATGTATAAACTACGTCTGTGTCCTTCGTAATAAACGGGATTCGAGTCCATGTTTTGGAGTGTTCGCGGTCGTTCAGCAAACGTTCAGCAGTCCCACTTCAGCACCTGACTCCTTTAGCCTGAACAATCCAAGTATGCTTGCGAGGTTCACAAAAAGCCATTCTTTTATTCGAAACAAAAGCCAAAACGCAACAATAAAGTGAAAACGTATAAAGTAAAAGAAATACAAATATCTCGATTGTGTGCGCTGCGTTCCGTCTCAAAAATCTACATGTAGAAAATGAAGGAGTATTTTATATATCTCACGCAGAAAATACGGACGCAATTGTGGGACTACATTCATTGGCGATAGGATACGTGCATTGTGGCTCTGTAGCTTTCCCTTCATTGCCACAGAAAGTTGTCCCCGAATATAGACAAATACATGTACTACCTGCCCATCGTTTCCAAGGTGGCTAAACGATCACAGCGCCAAAATTCACATCGCTATGGGCATGTGAAGCCAACAGCGTTTCCAGTTTTTGTTAACGGTTTGCGCAGGGCACCTCCGTATAACGACACTATGGAAAGAGCCACTGTTGTGGTTAAACATTGCTCACCGCTCGTACCCACTACACGAGATGCCAAACTGCCGAGCGATTGCTGTTCCGTTAGAGAGCAGGCCCTCGACATAGGCGCCCGTCTAGCGTTCCTCGAGCTACGCGTCGTTCTTCTTTGGCCGATGCCGGCGAAACTGCTCTGAGGGCTTCGTCGCCGAAACAGAAAGTAAAAATAATTAAAAACTTGAAATATCAAACAGCAAAAAAGAAAATGAGCGAAAATAAAATACAGCGTTTATGTAACTATTCTTTATCCAAGCGACACAAGAGGAGAAAATTAAAAAGAAATGGAAGTAAAGTAATAACAAAAATGACAAAAAAAGAAAAGTCAGAATAAAATAATAAAAGAAAGATTTAAAAACTAATAAATATTAAACAAACATTTTAGTCTGTACTATACGTAGATACATGCCTCGATCAAATTACTGGCCTCAATATATCTCCAAATAAGGACACGCATACAGTTGCGCCCGCATGTCAAATCGAGGATTATTGTAATCGTCGGTATTTTTCTTTTCGTCATACTCCGACAGCGTAGCAACGCGTCTTTGACGGAACATGGAAGAAATAAGCAAAAAGACTCGTGCCAAGGCACAAAAAAAAAAGTGGTACTGCATTGCAACACGTCCCGCCGACCACATTACTAACTATCGTCGTCAATTAATCATTAACAGCTTTAACAGCGGGGAAGGTTCCATGCCCTGACACTCGTTCTATAAGTAGAAGCGATGGTGTCAACCTGGGCGACAGGCACCACCAGTGGCGGGTGTTATTCTTTGCTTGCCACCCACCACCTGCCGAGCCATTGGCAAGCAGCCACTCTGTGCTCTCGACCATTGCTCTGGTGAGAGTGGTGGTGTTTTGGGGGCCTTATATATTTGTTGTTTCTGGCTTCTAGCTTGACGAAGTAGACGACGACGAAGAAGACAGTAGAAAAGAATAGAATTATGTGAATCATTTGACGATATCCTTATTTTATTTTAGAATATTCTCAGTCATTACCTCCTAGGGCTATGTCGCGCTGCCTTTCACATCCTTGCTTCCAATTCTTCATTCTGACAGACCGGTTTCCGCTTCTTTTGTTTTATCAACCCTTATGCGAGTTGTGGGTTGACTCGTAGCTGCTTCAGCAACTACAAGTCGTGCTTCGACGATGACAGTCGCCACCGAACGAAACAAGGTAAGGGTGGCCACGGGCGTGCGGGAATTCTAGCTCACATACGGCCTGTTTTATGAAACCGCTTCACAGCGTGAAGATTGCGCTATCAATTTATTAAAATTGCCGTAGATGCTATCGCCAGGTCTCATCTTACTTTCGTTTGCTGGCACATTTTTTGTGTGGGACGCGAGCCTTCATGAGTTGAACTGAAGCACCCATTGCGCCCCATATTCGTTCAGTGCTCGTTGTCGCTTTGCAATGTGTCCAGCAGGGCATCGCGAGCACAGGTGGCACGGCCTCTGGCGTTCATATTCTACACGGATTTAGAACGGCGCAACCAGGCAGACGTAATCATTCGTCCTTTCGTCTGCCGTGTTGCACCGTTCTAAATCCATGCATCCGTACCAACTCACCCAATTGTCAGTGCTACTCAGTTAATATCCTATATACGGTGAATATTAAGACAGCTAAAAGCTGTCAGGGTCGTTCTTCTGTTAAGAACGCAGTGTTTTTTCGCATCTAAGCAGTTAACAAGGGCTTGGCAGACGCTGTCACGTTCTGTGCCGTAAGGGCAAGCTGTACTGATACACTAGGCTCTGGCCCCACTCGATGATATCGGCTTCGTTAAAGAGTGACTGACAAGCGCACCTGGGGGAGTGCAGTGCAAGGAAGCCCCCTATATTTTTCAAAACGTTGTGTTCTCCAAATTTTAACAGATAATAAGGGAGCGTGGAAGCAAGCACCTACGGGAGATAATCGAAGCTGAAATTATTCACTGGTTAGGCCAGTGATGTGTAAGCTTAGTGTCAGTCTTACTATCTGATAAGCGGCTACTACTGTTCCCATGAAGCTAGAAATTGATAAACGGTGTTAATGCAGTGACACGCGCAATAATGTGTTTGCGAAGATAAAAATACATGAATTCATTTCCAATAACTTTGCAAATTCAACATTGTTATGGTGTCCTTTTCTTCTGCGTTATAATTATACGCTGGTTTTTGGATGCTATTGTAAACGACGCTGGGCCTAATTCATGCTAATATAGGAACAGACGCAACCCACAGAAGAGTGACGTGCACACGACGCTGCGGCACCTGTAGCGTCTCCCATGCAAGGCCGGTTTACTGTTAGATTCCTCGGAAGGGGCGTAGCCCAATTTTGCCGTACAACTATGTAGTGTCCTCTGCACCTCCCTTCCTTGGCAAAGATGCGTTGCTCAGCACTCCATCTCGAAGATCTGCTTAACCCATGTATGCCCAGTGTCCTACATACAGGACGCTTCTTTGATGCTATCTAACATCGCTATTTGTTTAGCTGATGACTAGCGCCACCTACAGCACATCAACCAGGCCTCATTCTCAACGTGTGCAAGCCTAGACATTGCTTGTTTTTCATGCTGCCACGTGCCGACCGCTTTCTCTGGGCAAACGCGTGCTTTGTGTGAAAGACGCCATGGAGAGGAAGAAGTGCACGTGAAATGCCGACCGGTTTCTTCAGGCAAATGCGTGCTTTGTATGAAAGAAGTCATGGAGAGCAATACGTGCAATGTCGGTGTGTACGTGAAATGTTTCAAGGCTTACCGCACCCGCACATACCACACCTAATGCCCTGTGTCCTATATAGGACGGCTTGAAAAACAGCGTTGCGTTTACCTGGCGGTAAATCAAGAACTTGTACTTTCTTTTGAAGGTAGAAGTACACTTTTTGTGAAAAAAATATTTGTTTTGTCATTTTTTCTGAGTTTGGGCATGTATGGGTAAAGTGCTTGTCGTAGGTCAGGATCTTATTTGGACGACGTGTTCTCAGAGATCTCCGAAGAGGTGTGGTGTGGGTAGCGCTTTCCGTGGTGATTTGTTCTACTGGTCAGTCACAGGAGCAGATGGCCCACCACTACCGTCGTTATTCTGGTCAGGCGTTTGAGGCACTTTCTTTCACTGTAGAACCATCACGGGGTGGCTGCACGGCTTTTGTTATACCATCATCTCATAGGTTGATGAAACTGAAGGCTTCCGACGTGGTCCGAAGAATAGAGTTTCCTACAATTACCTACAGGGAACTCTTGAGCTGCGATCATTCAGCCACCATAGAAATAATGGGCAGTGCACGGATTGTTCCTGTGTGACTGTTCCTTCTTAGTCTCTATTTTTAGCGCTGCTTCAAGGATGGGTAGTACACAGATTTGCCTAACCTTCGTGCTTACGGCTTCGGAGGCACTTGTGGCTTTGTTTATTGCTATGTTTTGGCGTTCGTTTCATATAAAAGAATGGACCGTTGGGAATTTCGTGACCAGATGTGAATTGGTGAGACTAAAAAGGTTCAAGTGGTGAAGTGTAACAGCTGACTTTTGCTGAACTTCGGCTTGCGACAAAGCGGATGCAGGTGACGCGGAGCCAAACGGAGCCGAAAGAACGAAATTTAGACAAATCCGTGTACTACCCATCATTCCCATGCTGGCTGAAGCGCCAAACGTTGAAGCTCCCATAGCCACTAGCGCCAGAATTCCTCTAGTGTATCTATAGGAAACTCTATGGTCCGAGGATGCTGTCTATTTCGCCTAAATTCCGCGCGGTTTTCAGTGAGGACTTTGTAGGAACGTTGTGCAACCTGGTCGAACACCTTTGCTTTTCGTGACCTTCCCTTCTCAACCCTCCGATGGACGATTTCATCTGGCTCAAGGCTTGAAAGCGTTCCTTTCGGTTCACCGCGTTGAGGTCGCTTTGTGATTTGTGGGCTGTGCAGAGGATTAAAGTCGGGAAGACTAGACCTGAGGAGGCCATTCATTAGCAGTTCACCAGGGGAACTACCACACTCGAGAGAACTTGTGCGATGATTAAAAAGGTGTTAGCAGAAGTCACCTCCTGAAAGGGGGGGGGGGTCTTCTTTAGGATATGTTTCACCGTTTGCACGCTTTTTTCGCTAGTCCATTTGAACGTGATAAGCGACGACTCTACGTGACATGCTTGAAGTCACACGACACACAGAAGCGAGCGAACTCTCTTGATGTAAATTGTGGCCCATTGTCACTGAGAGCTTCCAGTGGTACTCCTTGCGTAGCGAAAATCGACGACATTTTGTTTATCACTTCCTGTGTTGAAGTATCATGCTGCTCCAAGTTGCGCACAGTTGGAGAACGCATCGTAGAGAAGCAGCCATGCTTTACCTGCGTATTGACATAGATCTACTCCAACTCAAATCCATGGACAATGCGGGGTTTCTCTCATCAAGAGCGATTCCTCAGGTGGAGAATATGCATTGATCGTGCAGTTTCATATGTGGTGATCATGTTCCTCATGTCTTAAGTCATTCCTGGCCAGCACATCAAAAGCTTCGCCTTCGCGAGCGATTTATGTAAGCCTAAGTGGCCTTCACATACCCGACACAGCATTTCTGTTAGTAATGGCCGTGGTGTTATTATTATTGTGTTATTGTTATTACGCCTATTATTTTTAGGCTCATGCCATCTCTTGCACTTGTTGCAGGCGCTGTGGTTCGGCGTCTTGTCCTTGCTTGACACTTTTCTTTGCTGGTGGCTTCAACAGCTTTCGTTCCCGAGCTTGCCGCACTTTTTTTTTTAATTTGATGCCATTTCCGCGAATTCTCCTGCATAGCGAGTCTTCTCTGAGAAGACGCACTCGAAGCTGGTCATCAGGCGTTCCGAACACAATTTTATCATATATCATGGATTCCCGCAAAGTTCAGAACTTACAACTCCGTGCTTTCCACTGCGGGTCTCAAGAAGCTTTCACAGGGTTCGCCATACACCTAGACGCGCTTCCGGAACACGTACCAGCGGCTTGCACGCACGGTTCGAAAGTTTCATTCGTGCCAGGCTGGCAATAGCTCTCAAAGTTTTCAAGAAGCGTGTCATAGCTCTCCTTCTCTGTCTTCGTGCAACCGAAAGTCTCCAATAGGAACCGTCCGCTGACCAGACGGAGCTACGTTGCTCGCACTGGCCCGTCCCAAGTTCGCTGGCATTGGCTGTTAGGGGCGCACAGAAAAGAAACGCGCGCACGTGTCCCCCCTTGTAGCCCGGTCACAGTCCGCCCACTCATGCTGGGAGAGAGGCGCGCGCATCGCGTTCCATTTTGACCGGCCCCGTCTCAATAGTGCTTTTTTAGATGCGAAGCATCTCTTGCTCGGGTCTTTCCCGCGGCGTGGGCGTCCGCACTCACACTACGCATGCGCAACTCTCCTCCTTCCTTCTTTCCAATAGCTGCGCGTTACTGTCTCCACTTCGCTCCCAGAACCTGCTTGCGCTTTTCCTGCGTTCTCGCTTCTGCTCTCACGGCGCATGCGCTACTCTCCTCCTCTAGTCTCCTCTCCTTCAAGCGGGTAGAGCGCTGCGCGCGTTCCGTCCAGCGCTTGCTTCGGTTGACTCCCTCTGAAATGCGGGCTCGACATGCCGAAATTCTCTCCTGCGCAACGCCGTGATGAGCGCCGGCGCATGCGCGTCCCCTCCCACTCTCTCTCCTCTCCTACGCTGCCCTCCTCTAGCGCGCCTGTCGACCGCGTTCCCCGCTCGCCCTGTGAGAATTAATGGCCAGGCTAGAGGGAAGACACGACGCGCGTAGTGTTCCTCTTCGTGTTCCACGACGCGAGGTCGGTAGCATGCCCGAGGTCGGTAGCATGCCCAACGAAAGCCAACGGAACGCGATTGTGCAAGTGCTCCGGCTTCGCATCGCCTCATGGTCCCCTTTAGCGGGAGGTGGTGTAATTTTTTTACCCCCTAGGCTGTGCGTCTTGGCGCTGCAGTCGCAGTGGAAATAAGGAGGCACGGAGGCGCGCACATGTGGTTCCCTAAGTGGTAAAATTGACTGCACGGGCCCTATACTTCGATAGCTTACCGCCCTGCGACAATGAGTAGCAACGCCGGTTTCTGTTTCCTAACTGCTTTCCTTCTCTGTTTCCGAGGATTCGAAGGAAAGTTCAAAACGTTGACATATCTTACGCAAGTCCTCCTCCGTATTCCCCGAAAAGATGGTCTGGCGGGCGTAGTCCTTCCATGGCTTCAAGAAACGTTTAGAGCGCGCACCTCGGAAACCGTGTAACCGATGCCGGGCCTAAGCCATGCTGATATAGGAACAGACGCGCCTCGGACAAGAAAGGTCACACGGCGCTGCGGCACCTGCAGCGTCTCATATGCAAGTGCCTGTATATTACTAAACCTGTCGGAGGGGCCGCAGCCCCCTCCCACGGGTTTTAGAAGCTGATAGAAAGCGTTAATGCAGTGACATGTGCAGTGGCAGTGGCAGTTGTGTGGTTGTGAACATATCAATTTGTTAATTGCTTTCCAAAAAATATGTAAGTTCAGCGTGTGGTGGTGCCCTATCTCTTTCTTTTCTTCTTCGCGATTGCGCGCTGGTTCTTTGATCCTGTTTAACCAACAACCCAAGTTTCCAGTATGATAACTTTTTACTAGCTAGAAAAGACCCTAACGAAACATCACTAATCAGAAGTACAATATTTCAGTATTTTTAAAAAGAACGCGTGATATGCTTCTTTGGACGTCGTCACGAAGTTACATATATTCTTAATGTCGAATCCATCCAGAACTCACATGCTACAATTTATATTGAAGTGCATTGTTTACTCCGTGTTACCAAAGCATAGGCATTTTTTCCGAATACAGAATAAACATTGACATCTGCTTATATAAACTATATGTTTTTTTATTGTTTTGAATCACTCAAAACTTAAGTCACAAAAAATTCGTGAACACAGGTGTCGCTGGAGCCGACGTTTCGAAAAGCGGACTTGTCTTCTTCAAGGCAGCTTGTAGAAACGCCGGCTCAAGCGACACACCCCGTCCAGTAATTTTTCATCTCTTCACGCTTCCAACTTCCGCTAAACTTCGGCCCTTTTTTGAGTGCTTAAGCGTTAGTAGTAACCTACTCTTCCTGCACAGGTACGGCATTAGACTTTTGGCATTACAGGCCACACGTATAGGCTGCGGTACACAACTTTTTCGAGCCCAGGGAAATGCCATGGCGCCAGTGCGTATCCAGATAAGGACTGAAAATTCTTCTCGAGTGTGAGTATTTGAAGTTGTCACAGGCAATGATTGGCGGTGCCGATGTTGCACAAGTCATGTATATTGCGATCAGGCTTTTCTCTTGACTGAAAACCTGATGAACCCACTTGCAAATACATGAAATGGAAAATCGGAACCCGTCATCAACCAAAACCTTTCGAAATCGCGGAGGATAATTGCGAACGCTTTCGGAAAGGTGAAAGCCCGTGTCCGGTTTGTTTTAAAAAGGATGGAGTTCACTTGTCAAACACAATGTTTTTATAATGGTCTGCTTGCATTTTGAAAATCATCAGCGAAGGTTTCAGGGAAAAGGTCAAACCGCCGTGGGATCAGGAAACAAGTTTGCAGTCTTTATGTGCAGCCTTCCCACAGCACACAGACCGGCACAACAGTCAGCACACAGGGAGTGAGTAAATGGCGCCACCATTCACTAATCACAATTTGAGACAAGTTCCTCATTTGTCGTGAACAAGTTGCGACCTTTTATTTGTAAGTATTCACTTAAATGTTAACCTTAGATAGTGTTTGTGTTACGTGTGTTTAGCCAGTGTGTTGTGCACAATAAAATATATCTGAAGTTGACACCCATGCTTTCAAAATTTTATTTCTCTTTCAAGCAACTCTGACAGCGCAAACACGAGTCTTGCATCCGCGCTCGCAATTTCCTGGGACAGCTGCAACGGCTCTTCCTGCAGCTGAAGTTCTCGGCCTTCCTTCGCTTCTAGCATGACTCGAAGCAGGCGCTGCTCTTTCATCAGCTGCGGCTTCTACACCCTTTGTCATGAGGATGTTACTAATATAAGTACTTATTACCACAGAAAAATAATTATACATATCTATCAAGAATACTCAGCGCTTACATTTACAAACTGTAATTTTCATCTCTCGCATGCATTTCCTTTGACACATATCACCACTGATCTGCAGATTAGTGACTGTTAATGATTACCAGTGATTACTAATGAGCGATAACACGTACTATTACAAATTACTTACACACACGGTCATCTATCGTGGTATCAATGGCATACATTGAGATTCAGGATATACTAACGTTTCTTAACTAACTAGAACGATAGAATGGCGACCAAGCGATGGGAAATACCGCCGCGAACGGGAGAGGTTGAGGTGGGCGATGAAATTAAGAAATTTGCAGGCGTAAATACGCCTGGGTGCGACGCACAGGGTACATTGAAGATCACTGACAGAAAACTTCGCCCTACAGAGGGCATCAAATTATATGATAATGATAATCGGTACTAAACAAATTGTAGGTATTATAGCTAATAATTACAAACAAGGTTGTCATTTTGGATTCTTTTAACACCAATGACCACTAAGGTGCAAAGAAATAATTGATAATTATAATTAAACTGTATTACTAACTCTTGGTAACCATACTACAAATCATTTATATGCCACTGTTATCTGCCATTGTATAATAATTGTATACATTGATATACCACCTACGCGTACATCCACTTCTACACTGACAGGTATCAACCACGACTTTCAAATAAATTGTTGAGTTCATTACTATTTATTACCAATATATTATACGTCAGTATGATAATGTGCATCAGAATTGCACAGTTTTCCTAAGTTTTAAAGAAATCAACACGCACTTTGCCATCAATTTAGCGACAGGCGAATTCTTTGGCCACGTAGGGCTGCTTCGCCGCAGTATCGGTATACAAAAGCTGTTCAGGAAACATTTGATATTCGGCCAGCGAAATCACAAAATAACACGAAATAGCAATAACATAGAAAGATGTTCCTGCTTTACATTCCACAAGACTGCACTTAGCTAATGAATGATCAATACACTACAATCAGCTTTCTAAAACTCATCCCATGCGTTTTAAATGGATCCGCTAAAATGTCCCAGAAGAAAAATCCAGCAGGCGAATAAACACTTGGTGGACGCTTGAGTTAGCTTTGAAGAGTAGAACACGATAGCGTAATCGGACCGTGTTCTAATCGCCTTCCCAATCGCTAGCCTGGCTTCGATTCTTGCTGGAGACTTAAACCGTTCGCAAGCAGAGCCAAAGTGCGGACACCCTCCGCGTTCTATATACACGCATTCGGCGCGACGAAACACGGCCACACGACCGCACAGCGGCGCAATGCCCTTTAAAAGCGCGGCCGTGGGCCCATTGCGACATCTCGTATGTGTTGTGTGAAGCCCCTGAAGAATCCCCCGAGATGTGTGCACCATTTACGATAAGTAGTGTATATAGTTAGTATGCAAGAGGGTGTATGCGTGGTAGCCCAGCGGCTAAGCGCTTCGCGCCGCGGATCAAACGGTCGCAGGTTTGAATGCCCGATTCCACTCTAACCGAAGATTTTTTTTTATTGTTTGTTTATTTGCATCTACCTCGATCACGGACAGCGCGGATTTTTCGCTCACAGCCAAACACGCCGACGCCGCCGACACCGACACTGAAATTTCTGTGAAAGAGGCTCTTTAAGGCTCTCGCGTCAAAACTCAAATTCAGCACACGAAATCATGCTACTCGAAATGTGCCGCTTGAGAGCGTTGCTGGCTTTCAGTGCCTTGAGTACAATTAGCGAGAAATGAGGCATTCTTAAGTAATCAACTTTTTAAACTCTTCCCACTGAGCTTCACTGACCGCGTCCCTTTGCCGTAGACTTTGCCGCAGTAGTCGTTGTCCCAGATGCCTGGACTTGATTCATGGTTGATCACCCTGAGTGGCTGGCGCCATTTCACAGAGAAACCACTAACCAAGCTACTGAAATCGGCGCTATATAACGTGTACCTGCAGGATCGGAACCCGTGACGTAGGTTTGCTGTGACCTGAAGGCCTCGAACCGCACTGTTGTCGGCCGTTACCTCTCAGGAACACTTCTTCCGTAAGCACCTGTCTTCTTTTGCGAAGCTAGTTCCGCCTACGGAGAAGCGAGACATGAATTACCAGTTCAGAGTTTGCTGCGGTTCTCTACGTCATTCGGGAACACCACTTCACCATCTCGTGGCGTTCGAAATCCACGACCCAACAGGAGCACATCAGAGCTTTCAGGGCTGATATTCCCGTATGTGCAGCATGTTACAAGCGGTATAAAAAAGCAATAGCTGCGTTTTATAATAGGCTTTTTCCTTCAAGGCTTTTTGTAATGCCTTGCAGCCACCGCTCATCGTGCCCGTGAATTCCCGGACAGGTTCACTCACCCACAATACGTCATATTCAATAATAAGGGTCCTGCAGGAGGGCATACTTTCCCAGAGGACCCTTGGATTCACGTTGCAAGCGCGAATACATACATTCCCACTTGCAACGTGAGTTCTCGCTGCCACCACGCTGTTGAGCCGACGTCTCATGTTCTCATATGGTGGGTGGAATCTTAGAAGACGAACCATCGCTTATCGCAGAAGACTACACCGCCACCATACCGGAGTACAGCACTGCTGTAACGAAAGTAATGTACACCGAAGGCAACGGTGCACAGCGCAGTTTGGTACCGGTGCTGTAGGCATGTGAAGCCGGCGATGTTTTCAGTCTCTAGTTACGGTTCACAATGGGCAACGCCTGATAAAGATGCTCTCGCACGACCCACTGTTCTGGTTAAACATGCCTCATCGTACGTACCCACTACTCGGGATGTCAAACCGCCGAGCGATAGCTGTTCCTTCAGAGAGCAGGCCTTCGCCGTAGGCGTCTCTCTAGCGTGCCTCGAGTTACGTCACAGTCTTCTTTGGCCGAGGCCAACCTAATCGCGCTGAAAGCTCCGCCACCGAAACTGAAAGTAAGAAAAATTGTAAAAGGAGAAATATAGACAGAAATCAAAGAAAATGAGGTACAAACGAGAATAGGGTCAAGCGTTAACTGAAATTCGCGCCGCCATGAGCAGGAAGTTCTAACGAAATGAGAAATAATGTAACAAAAAATTGAAAAAAAAAACGATAAATCCAGTATAAAGAATAAAGGAAAGATTTAAAAAGTATTAAAAGTGAACAAATATTTGTCTGTAAATGTACCTGCATGCATGCCTCGATCAAATCCTTTGCCTCAATGTACCTCCAAATAAGCACACACATACATTTGAGCTCGCAAGTCGCATCAAGGAGTCTCGAAATTGTTGGTATTTTTTCCTTTCACCGCACTCCGTCCGCGTATACCAACCCGCGTATCGCGGAACATCGAGGAAATAAACAAAATATTCGTACCAAGGCAAAAAAAAAGAAAGTGGTACTGCTTTGGAACACGTCCCGCCGACCAATCTTAATATTACTATCATCATTAACAGCTCAAACAGCGGGGAAGGTTCCACGCCCTGACACTCGTTCTACAAGTAGAAGCGATGGTGTCAACCTGGGCGACAGGTACCACCAGTGGCGGGTGTTATCCTTTGCTTGCCACCCACCACCTGCCGAGCCATTTGCAAGCAGCCACTCTGTGCTCTCGACCATGGCTCTGGTGACAGTGGTGGTGTTTTGGGGCCTTATATATTTGTTAGTCCTGGCTTCTACTTTGACGAAGTAGACGACGACGAAGAAGACAGTAGAAAAAAATGTTAAAACGCGAATCGTTGGCAATAATTTCATTTTTATTTAACAGATTTCCAGCCATTACCGGCTATGGCCATGTCGCGCTGCTTTTCTCATCCTTGCTTCCAATTCTTCATTCTTGCAGTGCAGTTTTCTGTTTCTTTTTTATTACAAATCCTAATGCGAGTTGTGGGTGGAGTCGTACCTGCTTCAACAACTACGAGTCGTGCTTCGACGACAACAACTGCCGCCGAACGATGCGAGGTAAAGATGGCCACGGGCGCGCTGGAATCCTAAATCATATTATACAGCCTTGTTTACGAAACGTTTACCATCGTGGAAGTTATGCTACGCAGTTCTTGAAATTTCCGTAGACGCTAAAGCCTAGGCCTCATCGCGCCATCGTCCTATCGTTTGCCTACACATATTTAGGTGCGTGACGCGAGCCTTTATGACTTGAACAGGAGCGCCCATCGCGCCCTACTTTCGTTCATTGCCGTTTGCAGTGTGCCTTGTATCTCTGTGTTCAACAGGGCATCGTGAGCACAGCTGGCGAGAATTTTGATGTTCACGTCCTATATGAAGTGAACACCAAGACCTCATTCTGAGTAGGAAACCTACCGATAAACTGCCATAATGATTGTTTTTGTATTTATAACGCAGTATATTTTTGCAGCTAAGCAATTGACAAGGGCACGGCCGGCGCTGCCGACTTCAGTGCCGACTTCAATTTCTGCTTCATTCAAGAGTGACTGACAAGCACACTTGGAGCAGTGAAGTCCAAGGGAGCCCACTCAATCTTGGTGTGGCCCCGATATCTTTCATTAACACAGACTGCGCAAGCACAGAACCAAGCATCTGCAAAAGATAATCAAATCTGACATGACTGACAGGTTAGGCCAGAAATGTATTAGCTCCGCACTAGCTAATAAAGGGCTATTACTCCTCTGATGAACTTTTAGATGCTGATTAAGAGCGTTAAGGCAGTGACATGCTCAAATATGTGGCTGTGAACATATAAATACATGGATTCGTTTCCAGGAAGTTTATAAGTTCGGCATTGGGATGATGTCCTTTCTGCGACAGCATAGGACGAAACGACAACTTGCCGCCGGCCGGGACGTGACGCCAGCTGGCAAGAAAACGGTGTTCCACACTCGCCGTCATAGCTACGAGCGACGTTGACTAACGCTTCCAAGTTTTGATTCACTTAAATACCCGATAAAGTGGACGAAAGGACGACCGCCACGGTAGCTCAATCGGTATAGAGCATCGGGCGTGTAATCCAAAGGTTGGAGGTTCGGTCCCTGTCGGCGGAAAGTTGTCTTTTCGTCCATTTAAATTTATTCACATGTATATTACAATTACTGCAATATAATTAAAACAGTACAGTTAAAGCATCCTATACGTTCCTTGGGTTCATTATGTGTAGATCTTCATTGAGGTTGTATCAACCATAAAACGAGCCCTTGAAGTTCCCTTCTTTCGTTGTTGGTATTGAACTACGCCATGATTATTTAGTATTATTGACGCATAAGCTATTTTTGCCCGAACATGTAATAAGAGCATTGACATCTGCCTATATATAAGCCATATGCTTCCTTATTGTTTTCAATCACTGAACACTTTGGTGTTATTAATACCCTCCTATTCCTGCACATGTACAGCATTACAATTCTGGCATTAGTAGACCTCAAGTATCGATTCCGTTACACCCATGTTCCAAGCGCGAGGAAATGCCATGATGACCGTGCGTACGCAAATTCAGAACTTAAAGTCGTCCCGTGTAATGATTGGGGGTACTTGTATTGCTCTCGTCAGATATCGTGATCAGGCTTTTCTTTTCGCTGAAAAGCTGAAGCCATTTGCAAGTCCTCGAAATGGAACATTGGAACTCGTTTTCAAATAAAACGTTTCAAAAGTGCGGATGATATTAGCGGACGCTTTGTGAACGGTGAAAGCCCATGTTCTGGTTTGCTGCAAAAAGATGGAGATCGCCTGTCAAATGCAAAGCGATCAATTAATGACTGCTCGCATTCTCAGCATCTTCTGCGGGGGTGTATGAGAAAATGTCGAGCAGCCATGGGAGCAGGAAGGACAAATTCTCACCATTTATGTGCGGCCTTCCCACAGCACACAAGCCCGTATAAAAGTCCGCGCACGAGGTGTGAGTAAAGGGGGGCATCATTCGCTGATTACATTTCAAGACATGTTCCCCATTCGTCATGAATAAGTTGCGACCTTTGTTTTGTAAATATTCATTTAGCTGTTTACCTAACCTACTAACATGCCGCGTGCATTTAGCATGTGTGTTGACGCATCAAACCATCACATTCATGATTTCAAGTTTCATCTAGTTTTTAAGCAACTCTGACAGCGCCAACACGAGTTTTTCATCCGTGCTCGCAATTTCCTGGAAAAGCTTGAGCGGTTCTTCCGGCAGCTGAAGTTCACAGCCTTTCTTCGCTTCCAGCGTGCCAATCGCGTGTTCACGAAGAAGCCGAAAAAGAGCGTCTATCCCGCTCAAGTCTACGAGCCAGAACAACGGCCGTAACACTTTCCCAATAAGGAAACTCAAGCGAGAGACGGAAGCGCTCTCGCACCTCATCCGCAGAGTTTCTGGCAAAGACTGTGGCATGCAGGAACACGATTTGGGACGTCACATTCATGCATTCATACGGAGGTCACTTGCCAAACGCAACGCGGGCAATTATGGTCTGCTTGCATTTTTAACATCATCTGCGAGCGTTTCAGGGAAGAAGTCGAGCAGCCGTGGTAGCAGGAAACAACTTTGCACTTTCTATGTGCGGCTTTCCGACAGCAGACAGACCCGCAGAAAAGTCCGCACGCAAAGGTTGAGTAAATGGCGGCATCACATTTTGAGACGACTTCCCCATTCGCCGTGAACACGTTGTGACCTTTTATTTCTCAACATTCACTTAAAATGTTAACCTTAGCTAGTGGTTATGTCACGTGTGTCTTGTCTGTGTGTTGTGCACAATGAAACATGTCTGAAGTTGACAATGAGGCTTTCACATTTTTATTCCCTTTTTCGGCAACCCCTACAGCACGAACATGAGTCTTTCATCCGCGCTCGCAGTTTCCTGCAACAGCTGCAACGGCTTTTCCTCCAGCTGAAGTTCTCGGCATTTCTTCGCTTTTTGCGTGACTCGAAGCAGGCGCTCCTCTTTCATCAGCTGCGGCTTCCACACCCTTTGTCATGAGGATGTTACTAATATAAGTACTTATTACCGCAGAAAAAAAATTATACATATCTATCAGGAATACTCGGAGCTTATCACTACGGACTATAATTTTCATCTCTCGCATACCTTTCCTTTGACACATATCACTATTAATCTGCAAATTATTTATTGTTAATGATTACCGATGATTACTAATTAGTGATAACACAGATTACTACATATTGCTTACACGCACGAATGTCTATCGTGGTATCAGTGACATACATCGAGATACTGGATATACTAACATTTCTTTATATACTGACAACTTTCCCCCAGAAGCTATAAATTGTTGAATAGAATATTACCATTGATTACATTGATTATCTCCATGGATGACGGTACGATTGTACATCAGTGTTTCTGATTATTTCTTACTCACTCAGTCGTGATGAGCGATTAATATTTTTAAATATTTATCGTAATCAAAATACTACTTCTAATTCCTATTTGTCACCTTAACAATTCAACTGCATTCATCACCTTCGTTTGTGCTTTCGCTTGATACATTACAACGCAATCCGCCAAATAATCTTATTAATATATACCCCAGCTTACCAATTAACTAGAACGATGTAATGGTGTCCAAGGGATGGGAAATACCGCCGCGAACGGGAGAGGTTGAGGTGGGCGATGAAATTAAGAAATTTGCAGGTGTAAATACACTTAGGTGCAACGCATAGGGCACATTGAAGATCACTGACAGAAAACTTCGCCCTACAGACGGCATCAAATTATCTGATGGTGATAATCAGTACGAAACAAATTATAGATATTATAGCTGATAATTACAAACCAGGTTGTCATTTCGGATTCTTTTAACACCAATGACCACTAAGGTGCAAATAAACAATTGATAATTACAATTAAACTTTATTACTAACTCTTGGTAACCATACTACAAATCGCTTATAGGCCACTGTTATCTGCCATCGTATGATAATTGTATACATTGAAATACCACCTACGCATACATCCGCTTCTACAGCGACAGATTTCAACCATGAGTTTCAAATAAATTGTCGAGTTAATTACTATTTATTACTAATATATTATACGTAAGAATGCTAATGTGCATCAGAATTGCACAGTTTTCTTAAGTTTTAAAGAAATCAACACGCACTTTGCCATCAATTTAGCGACAGGCGAATTCTTTGGCCACGTAGGGCTGCTTCGCCGCAGTATCGGTATACAAAAGCTGTTCAGGAAACATTTGATATTCGGCCAGCGAAATCACAAAATCAGACCAAATAGCAATCACATAGAAAGATGTTCCTGCTTTACATTCCACAAGAGTGCAATCAGCTAATGAATGATCAATACGCTACAATCAGCTTTTTTAAAACTTTCCCAATGCATTTTAAATGGATCCGCTAAAATGTCCCAGGAGAAAAATCCAGCAGGCGAATAAAAACTTGGAGTACGCTTGAGTTAGCTCTCAAGAGCAGAACGCGATAGCGTCATCGGACCGTGTTCTAATTGCCTTCCCAATCGCTAGCCTAGCTTCGATTCTCGGTGGAGACTTAAACTATTCCGCAAGCAGAGCCAAAGTGCGGACACCCTCCGCGTTCTATATACACGCATTCGGCGCGTCAAGCCGCTGAAGAACCTCCGAGATGTGCGCACCACTTACCATAAATAGTGTATATAGTTAGTATGCAAGAGGATGTATGCGTGGTGGCCCAGCTGCTGCGCTTCGCGCCACGGATCAAACGGTCGCAGGTTTGAATGTCCGATTCCGCTCTAACTGAAGATTTTACAGCGAAAGCTGTTATGAGATCACAACAAGGGCCGTTTTTGGCGCCGTAGTTGTCTGCCGCCGCCGCCGGTGTCCGTAGCCACTATCGCTCGAAATAAAAAAAAAACGAAATCAGAAAAAATTTCCAGGATGGAACGAGGTTCGAACCTAGGTCCTCTGCGTGGGAGCCCAGTGTTCTACCTCAAAGCCGGTGCTTGAAACTGCGCTGCAAAAAGACCGTATGCAGGTTTCATGTCGCGAAGGAACCACATTAACACATGCAGTGTAGCGTGGTAGAAGAGTAAAATAACAACCAAGCGTCACACAACGCGAATTTTGTAACCAGGCGTTACACAATGCGAATTGCGCAACGAGTGGGTTGTTGAATGCTTCCAACCCATTACAAAGGGTTCTCTCATATTTCTGCATCGTCATCAGCCGCAGCATCAACAAAGTGCACAGAATGCCTTAAAGGTGTTTAGCGGGTACCACGATTCTCTGCAGAATGACGAAAAATGAAATAGTGGCTGCTTCCCTACTTCAAAAAATTATGATCATTTATAGCGTAGTGGGTTCCTCGCAAGTGCAATTCTATGGGTAGCCAGCGCTGCCCAAGTGGCGCGCCTAAAATATACAAGCTGCGCCGCCCTGGCGAGCTAGTTGAGAAACAACCAGTAATACAAAGCCGCCGCGAGGCGTACGACGGCACGTTCCAACGTGCCCTCGCATACCTCGTGGCACGTTCAAACCAGTTCAAACGCATGCTGAACGTCATTTGACAATACCGCGGCTTTTGCTCGATGTGCGTCGTTTTGTAGGTGCTTTGGAACGCGCAAGACTAGCGAAGATCGGGACACTTCGCTGCACTGTGGCGCAGCGGGCGAGCAGCGATGCCACCGATTATTCTCCGCTGATGTGTGCGGACGGGTACCTTCGCGAGAGTGTGCTGTCGAAAGGATGGAAGCTGTCATTGGCAATGAGAAGTATGTCTATGACGTGGAAGAAGCTGTTTTTCGAAGAGACAGCGCTTGTGACCTTTCGGCGAAGTGCCAAGCACCGCACGACGTAAACTTACAGGTGAGTGTGTTCAAATAGCGCTAGCAAGCTTGACGGTGTATGCAGTGTGCTCGTTGTGCGCCCGCTTTGAAATAAAATTAGTGCCTCAGGCAGCACTGAGAACATTCGGCTCAGTTAGTGACAGCTGTTTTGAGCGAGCATATCACAATTACGTAATCTGCAGTTACAGCTCTCGTACTATATTACAGAAGCTGTTTCGCTGCACGCTTTGCTTTACGGTGTAAAGACTGCGATATGAGCATTTACTGGGCACATGCAAGCCGTCAAAAATTTTTAACGGCTTTCATGGGCCCACTAAATGGTCGTATCGCAGTCTTTACAAACAACGTTTTTGAAGTTGACGGTGAAGCGCGAAATAAATGTAAAAAGGCCGGTGTAAAGTAGAGATCATTGGTGTTAGCGGAAATACAAACATGTCACAGGTCTCGAGCTTTAACCCTTTGTATCCCAGCGTCCACATATGTGGACAAAACATATCAGTGAAGTGGGATCAGGCTAGCCAACGCATTGCCTTAAAAATCGTTTTGAAATGTTGCCATTACTTCAGAATTTCATAAAAACATCTATATGTGTGCACTTCTGTGCACAAACAGCGGTAAGTGCGCACAGAACAATGGCGTTCTTCACAAGTCGCTTGTAGAGGTGTATGCCTACATATTTTTTATAATTCACTCTAAATTCTTAAGAGTGTTTATAATATTGAAATTTATTCGAGAAAAGGAAGGGTTTATCTTGTCTTTGTGTGACTTTTGTTGCACTGTGAGCGACCAAAGTTTTGCAAATTGAGTTGTCGCTCGGGCGTCCACGTTTGTGGACACCAGGCATACCGAGTTCGTGTAAAAAGCTGATGGAACGCCGCATGGTAGTAAGACCCGCTTCGTTGCCGTGCGGCTCTACCCAAAACATTATCAGTGATATAGCTAAACACGCCTTGTAGAAGTTATTTAGAATTTATTTGCTTTATTCTGGACGTGGATTAAGAGATGAAGACATACATGCCATGATTTTCGAGCTGACTAGCAGAAGCGAATGATCCGATTTGGAGGGCACCGGTAATTAGCACGTTGAAGTAGAGCCATCAACAAGCAAATGCCTTATGAAAAATGCTACTGCATGCTGATGATGAAAGCATTCAGTTTAAACGTAACCATGAACGCACTGGTAATGATGATCAACCACGATAAAGATGATGACGAACACGTTGAAGTAGAGCGGTGATAGGTGAACAAGAACAAGAACTAGAGCGGTGGGCAAGCAGATGGGCCTTGAATGGTGATAATGATGGTGACGATGAAGGCGTTGAATCAGAGCCGTTAGCCATCGGCCACGTGACCCATTATGATGATGATGATGATGATGGTGGTGGTGGTGTGGTGATGATGATGATGATTATGAACGCGTTGAACTGATGATGACGTTGATTATGGTAAGTAGTGATTATGACAGTGATTATTGTGTTGGAACAGAGCCGTCGGCAAGCAAAGTTCCCATGTACGATGAAGAAGGATGATGGACCCAGTGTAACTGGTGTTCCCAGCGTCCACATATGTGGACACTTGTTTTCTTGTAGAACTAAAGCTAAAACTTCCCATGTTTTGGTATATTCCCACTTTCGTATGTATTGTAATTGCATATACGCAAAAAAACGATTTACTTGCGCAGCTGCATTGGCCATGGGATACAAAGGGTTAACGACGTCGACTCGCCATCGTCTGCAGACCGTTTGCAAACTTGCGATCGGGCGTCGTCTAAGCCTGATACTTAAAAAAAATGCCTTTGAGGAAACTAGTGCTAATTGAATTCGTGGTGGTTCCGAGTTTGACATGCAGTGTGTGATCAGCAATGGAACATGCGTAGACAACACGGTTTTTCTAGCGGTCATGGACTTGTAACCGGTGTAGAGCTGTGCACGTGATAGGGACGTATGATACCGTTTTACTCAAATGTAACGCGAGTTTTAGGGGCGAAGCTCCTCTTAGTCTAACCTTGTCACGTCTCCGTTGTCCGGCGTAACCACCTTTCTAAACTGCCCACTACTTCGTCTTTGCAAACATCCCACTACGACCCACCACCGATCCTTTGCAAACTGCCGACTACTTCGTCTTTGCAAACATCCCACTACGATCCATCACTTCACCGACCATAAAGCCGTTATAATGAAGGGGGAACGGAAGCCATCTTTGCAAACTGCCCACTACTTCGTCTTTGCAAACATCCCACTACGACCCATCACCGATCCATCACTTCACCGACCATAAAGCCGTTATAATGAAGGGGGAACGGAAGCCACGTCTAGCTACCACTTACGATTAATAAAATTTCTTGTATAAATATATACAGTGTTTGTCACGTCTTTGATGATGTACTGGGCTATCGCTTTGATTACTGCTGGGCGAAACCACTGAAGATTTCTCGGTGTAACCATGCTTGCTTCAGGAGCTTCGCCCAAGCTCTTCGTCATTCACCCATGGATATGCTGTGAATTTTTTTTTCTAGATTTTTGCAACCTAAAGTCGACCCTCGCGTTACAATCGAATACCGAAATTTTATTTTTTCTTCCTGGACGTAATGAAATGTCATCCCTGGCGCTACAATCGTGGTCATGTTACAATCGAGTAAATACGGTATGTTTAATGCACGGCGCGATGCTTACGCAACCTAAGCTGTCATGTGCTTTCTTTGACTTTTTCAAGGTCAGTTGCAAATAAAAGATTTGTGATATTTTCCAGAGCGCTAACCCATGTGAATCGATGGAAAGCAAGGCCGAAGGGAGTCAACTATGCTCTGGATAATTTTTTTTCAGTTATTAAAGACATTTTTTATTGTGGCATTTGTGAATACAACAATACCGCCGGTCTCGGACGCTTCTTTTTCCTCGTTTGATGATCGCGCACGGCGGCATGGTTCACGTTAGCGGCCACTCGTATTTGTTTGTATGCCCGAGTGTTTCCGGCCGTTCCAGGCAGGGCGGCGCACCCTGTCCGCGGAAACTCCAGCGCAGGTTCCCCATAGGTTGCCAAGGAAGCCCATAAGCCTCCCATGATGCATTTCCTCAGGGTCTCAATAAAGTTCTTTCCCTGTCTCTCTCTTTCTCGCGTTGACCAATGTTGTATTGCGTGGTGGGAGAGTAAAATAACGACCGGGCGTCACACGATGTGAATTGTGGGTCGTTTAGAGCTTGCAACCCATTACAAATGGCTCAGCCATCATTCTTCATCGTCATCAGCCGTCGCATCAACGAACTGCGCGTAATGCCTTACATGTGGTAGCTCGTTTCTCCGAAGAATGACGAATCATGTCGTGGTGGGTGCTTGTCAACTTCACAAAAATTATGATTTGTGGCGTAGTGGGTACGTTGCTAGTTTACTTGTATTAGTAGCCACAAGAGAGTTTATAACGGGCTCTAGAAATACCGCTCTTCTAGCTTTCGCTGTGACTGTGCTGCGCTTTCCACGCAGGCCTGGCGTTCTTTTTTATTGTTTCTTTATTTGCATCTACCTCGATCACGGACAGCGCAGATTTTTCGCTCGCAGCCAAACACGCCGACGCCGCCGACACCGACACTGAAATTTCTGCGAAAGAGGCTCTTTAAGGTTCTCGCTTCAAAACTCAAATTCAGCGCACGGAATCATGCTACTCGAAATGCGCCGATTGATAGCGTTGCCGGCTTTCAGTGCCTTGAGTACAATTAGCGAGAAATGAGGCATTCTTAAGTAATCAACTTTTTAAACTCTCCCTACTGAGCTTCACCGACGGCGTCCCGTTGCCGTAGACTTTGCCGCAGTAGGCGGTGTCCCAGATGCCTGGGCTTGATTCATGGTTGATCACCCTGTGTGGGTGGCGGCATTTCACAGAGAACCCACTAAGCAGGCTACTGGAAATCGGCGCTATATAACGTCTACCTGGAGGATCGGAACCCGTAACTTAGGTTTGCTGTGACCTGAAGGCCTCGAACCGCGCTGTTGTCGGCCGTTACCTCTCAGGAACACTTCTTCCGTAAGCACCTGCCTTCTTTTGCGAAGCTAGTTCCGCCTACGGAGAAGCGAGACATGCATTACCAGTTCAGAGTTTGCTGCAGTTCTCTACGTCATTCGGGAACACCAATTCACCATCTCGTGGCGTTCGGAAATCCACGACCCAACAGGAGCACATCAGAGCTTTCAGGGCTGATATTCCCGTAAATGCAGCATGTTACAAGCGGTACAAAAAAAAGCAATAGCTGTGTTTCATAATAGTCTTTTACCTTCAAGGCTTTTTGTAATGCCTTGTGGCCACCGCTCATCGTGCCCGTGAATTTCCGGACAGGTTCACTCACCCACAATACGTCTTATACAATAATAAGGGTCCTGCAGGAATGCATACTTTCCCGCAGGACCCTTGGATTCACGTTGCAAGCGCGAATGCATACATTCCCGCTTGCAACGTGAGTTCTCGCTGCCACCACGCTGTTGAGCCGACGTCTCATGTTCTCATATGGTGGGTGGAATCTTTCTTAGAAGGCGAACCATCGCTTATCACAGAAGACTACACCGCCACCATACCGGAGTTCAGCACTGCTGTAACGAAAGTAATGTACATCGAAGGCAACGGTGCACAGCGCAGTTTGGTACCGGTGCTGTAGGCATGTGAAACTAGCGATGTTTTCAGTCTCTAGTTACGGTTCACACTGGGCAACGCCTGATAACGATGCTCTCGCACGACCCACTGTTCTGGTTAAACATGCCTCATCGTACGTACCCACTACTCAGGATGTCAAACCGCCGAGCGATAGCTGTTCCGTCAGAGAGCAGGCCTTCGCCGTAGGCGCCTCTCTAGCGTGCCTCGAGCTACGTCACAGTCTTCTTTGGCCGAGGCCAACCGAATCGCGCTGAAAGCTCCGCCACCGAAACTGAAAGTAAGAATAATTGTAAAAGTAAAAATATAGACAGAAATCAAAGAAAATGAGGAACAAACGAAAATAGGGTCAAGCGTTAACTGAAATTCGCGCCGCCATCAGCAGGAAGTTCTAACGAAATGAGAAATAATGTAACAAAAAAATGAAAAAAATAAAACGATAAATCCAGTATGAAGAATAAAAGAAAGATTTAATAAGTATTAAAAGTGAACAAATATTTGTCTGTAAATGTACCTGCATGCATGCCTCGATCAAATCCTTTGCCTCAATATACCGCCAAATAAGGACACACGTACAGTTGCGCTCGCAAGTCGCATCAAGGAGTCGCGAAATTGTCGGTATTTTTCCTTTCACCGCACTCCGTCCGCGTATACCAACCCGCGTATCGCGGAACATCGAGGAAATAAACAAAATATTCGTACCAAGGCAAAAAAGAGAAAGTGGTACTGCTTTGGAACACGTCCCGCCGACCAATCTTAACATTACTATCATCATTAACAGCTCAAACAGCGGGGAAGGTTCCACGCCCTGACACTCGTTCTACAAGTAGAAGCGATGGTGTCAACCTGGGCGACAGGTACCACCAGTGGCGGGTGTTATCCTTTGCTTGCCACCCACCACCTGCCGAGCCATTTGCAAGCAGCCACTCTGTGCTCTCGACCATGGCTCTGGTGACAGTGGTGGTGTTTTGGGGCCTTATATATTTGTTAGTCCTGGCTTCTACTTTGACGAAGTAGACGACGACGAAGAAGACAGTAGAAAAATTTTTAAAAGCGCGAATTGTTGGCAATAATTTCATTTTAATTTAACATATTTCCAGCCATTACCGGCTATGGCCATGTCACGCTGCTTTTCTCATACTTGCTTCTAATTCTTCATTCTTGCAGTGCAGTTTTCTGTTTCTTTTGTATTATAAATCCTAATGCGAGTCGTGGGTGGAGTCGTACCTGCTTCAACAACTACGAGTCGTGCTTCGACGACAACAACTGCCGCCGAACGATGCGAGGTAAAGATGGCCACGGGCGCGCCGTGGCCATCTTTACCATAATAGATCGTATTAAACAGCCTGGTTTAGGAAACGTTTACCAGCGTTGAAGTTATGCTACGCAGTTCTTGAAATTTCCGTAGACGCTAAAGCCTAGGCCTCATCGCGCCATCGTCCTATCGTTTGCCGACACATAATTGGGTGTGGGACGCGAGCCTTGATGACTTAAACAGGAGCGCCCATCGTGCCCTACTTTCGTTCAGTGCCGTTTGCAGTGTGCGTTGTATCTTTGTGTTCAACAGGGCATCGTGAGCACAGCTGGCGCGAATTTTGATGTTCACGTCCTACATGAAGTGAATACCAAGACCTCATTCAGAGTAGGAAACCTACCGATAAACTGCCATAATGATTGTTTTTGTATTTATAACGCAGTATATTTTTGCAGCTAAGCAAATGACAAGGGCACGGGAGGCGCTGCCGACTTCAGTGCCGACTTCAATTTCTGCTTCATTCAAGAGTGACTGACAAGCACACTTCGAGCAGTGAAGTGCAAGGGAGCCCGCTCAATGTTGCTGACATGATTCACAGGTTCGGCCAGAAATGCGCTAGCTCAACATCAATCTTCCTATCTAACAAAGGGCTAATGTTCATCCGATGAAGTTTTAGATACAGTTTAACAGCGTTAAGGCAGTGACATGCACAAAGATGTGCCTGTGAACATATAGAATATTGATTTCCCATAAGTTTATAAATTTGGCATTGTGATGATGTCCTCTCCGCGTCGGGACAGCGCGCTGTTTCTTTTTTTTTTCATGATGTCTAACGAGCGAGCTCAAGTTTTATTATAACTTGTCGCTTGCGAGAAAAGGAGCTAACGAAATATTCATCTTTAGAATTAAAATGTTCTGATATTTTCCACCTGACAAGCGATATCTTTGTTCAGACATCGCCATTGAGTTATAAAAATATTATTGTGTTCACAACAGGCTTGCCAGCACCAGCCCTTATTCTTGAAAATGTCGAATCAAGCAAACGCTCACAGGTTCCTGTTAGTATTGAACCTTAATGAAGGCCTAGAGATAATAAATCCAAGGGAGGTTTAGGGGACCTTACTTGTACTGTTGTAATTGTATTGTAGTAATTACGATACAAATGTGGAGAAAGTAAAGTGAACGAAAGGACAACTTACCACTGGCAGAGACCGAACCTCCAACCTTCGGATTACGCGCCCGATGCTCTACCAATTTGGCTACGGCGGCGGTCCTCCTCCCGTCCACATTATGGGGTATTATATGTGCATTTAAACCGAGGAATGCTACTCAGCGCCGCTCGTAGCCATGACGGCCAATGTAGAACACCCTTTCCTTGCCAGCTGGCGTCACGCAGCACGTGTTTTTTTTAACGAGCAGGCAGTTCACTAATAAGCCCACGTATATTACCTGAAGGCATCAAGTCTCCCGGAACGACACCCTCGCTATGCATGAACGAAAGAATGGAACTTTTATGGGTTCGTTTCTTTGTCGATACAACCTTAATGAAAACCCTCAAGTAATGAAGCCCAGGAAGGCATACGGGACGTTAATTGTACTGTTTTAATTGTGTTGTAGTAATTATAATATATGTGTTAAGAAAGTGAGGTGGACGAAACGACAGCATGCCGATGGCAGGGACGTGACGCCACCTGACAAGAAAAGGGTGTTCCACACTCGCCGTCACGGCTACGAGCGAGGCTGACTAACACTCCCAGGTTTTCATGCACTTAAAAATCCGACAAAGTGCACGAGAGGACGACGGCCACGGTAGCTCAATCGGTATAGAGCATCGGGCGTGTAATCCAAATGTTGGAGGTACGGTCCCTGTCGGCGGAAAGTTGTCTTTTCGTCCATTTAACTTTATTCATATGTATGTTACAATTACTGCAATATAATTAAAACAGTACAGTTGAAGCATCCTATACGTTCCTTGGGTTCATTATCATCTTCATTAAGGTTGTATCAACCATGAAACGAGCACTTGAAGTTCCCTTCTTTCGTTGTTGGTATTGAACTACGCCATGTTTAATTAGTGCTATTGACGCATAAGCTATTTTTGCCCGAACATGTAATAAGACCATTGACATCTGCCTATATATAAGCCATATGCTTCCTTATTCTTTTCAATCACTGAAGATTTCGGTGTTATCAATAGCCTACTCATCCTGCACATGTACAGCATTACAATTCTGGCATTAGTAGACCTCAAGTATCGATTCCGTTACACCCATGTTCCAAGCGCGAGGAAATGCCATGATGACCGTGCGTACGCAAATTCAGAACTTAAAAGTCGTCCCGTGTAATGATTGGTGGTACTTGTATTGCTCTCGTCAGATATCGTGATCAGGCTTTTCTTTTCGCTGAAAAGCTGAAGCCATTTGCAAGTCCTCGAAATGGAACATTGGAACTCGTTTTCAAATAAAACGTTTCAAAAGTGCGGATGATATTAGCGGACGCTTTGTGAACGGTGAAAGCCCATGTTCTGGTTTGCTGCAAAAAGATGGAGATCGCCTGTCAAATGCAAAGCGATCAATTAATGACTGCTCGCATTCTCAGCATCTTCTGCGGGGGTGTATGAGAAAATGTCGAGCAGCCATGGGAGCAGGAAGCACAACTTCTCACCATTTATGTGCGGCCTTCCCACAGCACACAAGCCCGTATAAAAGTCCGCGCACGAGGTGTGAGTAAAGGGGGGCATCATTCGCTGATTACATTTCAAGACATGTTCCCCATTCGTCATGAATAAGTTGCGACCTTTGTTTTGTAAATATTCATTTAGCTGTTTACCTAACCTACTAACATGCCGCGTGCATTTAGCATGTGTGTTGACGCATCAAACCATCACATTCATGATTTCAAGTTTCATCTAGTTTTTAGGCAACTCTGACAGCGCCAACACGAGTTTTTCATCCGTGCTCGCAATTTCCTGGAAAAGCTTCAACGGTTCTTCCGGCAGCTGAAGTTCACAGCCTTTCTTCGCTTCCAGCGTGCCACTCGCGTGTTCACGAAGAAGCCGAAAAAGAGCGTCTGTCCCGCTCAAGTGTCCTAGCCAGAACAACGGCCGTAACACATTCCCAATCCGGAAACTCAAGCGGGTGACGGAAGCGCTCTCGCACCTCATCCGCAGAGTTTCTGGCAAAGACTGTGGCATGCAGGAACACGATTTGTGGCGTCACATTTATGCATTCATGCGGAGTTCACTTGCCAAAAGCAACGCTAGCAATTAAGGTCTGCTTGCATTTTGAACATCATCTGCGAGGGTTTCAGGGAAAAAGTCGAGCAGCCATAGTAGCAGGAAACAACTTTGCCCTCTGCATGTGCGGCTTTCCCACAGCACACAGACCCGCACAAAAATCCGCTCACAAGGCTTGAGTAATGGGCGCATCACATTTTGAGACGAGTTCCCCATTCGTCGTGAACAATTTGTGACCTTTTATTTCTAAATATTCACTTAAAATGTTAACCTTAGCTAGTGGTTATGTCACGTGTGTTTTGCCCGTGTATTGCGCACAATAAAACATTTCTGAAGTTGACAATGACGCTTTCAGAATTTTATTTCTTTGGTAGGCAACCCCTACAGCGCGAACACGAGTCTTTCATCCGCGCTCGCAATTTCCTGGAACCTAATTAAACTACTACTTCTAATTCCTACTTATCACCTTAAGAATTCCACTGCATTCATCATCTTCCTTCAAGCTTTCGCTTGATACCTTACAGCGCAATCCTCCAAATGTTCTTAATAATGTACGTTCCCACTTACTAATTAACTAGAGCGATGGAAAGGTAACCAAGGTATGGGAAATACCGCCGCGAACGAGCGAGGCAGAGGTGTGTGATGAAATTAAGAAATTTGCAGGCGTAAGTAGGCTTAGCACGGAAGAGACAGGGTACATTGAAGATCACTGACAGAAAACTTCGTCCTAAAGAGGGCGTCAAATTATCTGAGAATGACAATCAATACTAAACAAATTGTAGAAATTGTCGCAACGCGGAATACAGGACCACGTTGCGACGAGGAAAGACAAGTCTGTATTCAGATAATACAAGAGCAGACGCCTCAACGTCGTCTTCCTCAGAGAGCCCAGAGCTGCAGCTCGTGCTGCTCGCTTCTTTGTCCTCTGTCGTCCTGCCGGCTATTAATTGTGACAGCCTCCCTTCCAAGAAAGCATCGTCCCGATGCTTCATCGTTACGACAGCAGGGTTAGTACTCACTGGCAGCCCATGAGTTCATTCGGACAAATAGGGCTTCATCCGAGCCACGTGAACAACTTCTGGTGCATGCCTTTGACGCCTTGAGCAATGTGGACTGTCGGGAACAACCTCATAATTAACGTCAGTGAGACGTCGGAGGACTTTATACGGCCCAAAGTACCGCCGTAATAGCTTCTCTGAGAGGCTACGACGGCGAACTGCGGTCCAGACCCAAACTCTCTCTCCCGGCTCGTAGTAGACTGGACGGTGGCGTAGATTATAGCGCCTTGTGCAATAATGCTGCTGGCGACGAACACATGTGCGCGCAAGTTGTCGGGCTTCTTCAGCAAGCTGAGTTATGTAGTCGGCATCGGTTTCGACGCCATCGTTTTCATGCGGCAGCATAGCGTCGATCATGGTTGTGACTTCACGGCCATGGAGAAGACGGAACGGTGTCATGCGTGTTGTCTCTTGCTGTGCCGTATTCTATTCGAAAGTGACAAAAGGCAAGATCTCATCCCAGTTCTTACGCTCCACATCGACGTACATGCAGAGCATATCAGCAAGTGTCTTGTTTAGCCACTCGGTCAGACCATTCGTTTGTGGATGGTATGCCGTTGTAGGCCGGTGAGATATGCCGCTAAGCTTCAACACTGTGTGTAACAGCTCGGCTGTGAATGCTGTTCCCCTGTCAGTCATTACTACAGATAGAGCGCCATGCCTCAGCACTACATTCTCTATAAAGAAACAGGCTGCTTCACTTGCCGTGCCCCTCTCAGAGCCTTGGTTTCGGCGTAGCGAGTGAGGTAGTCTGTGTCTACAATGATCCATCTGCAACCCGCAGCCGAAGTGGAAAATGGGCCTAAGAGATCCATTCCGATTTGAGTGAATGGAGTTTCCGGCACATCAATCGGATGGAGGAGCCCTGCTGGTTTGACGGCTCGCACTTTCCTACGCTGGCACTCTAGGCAAGTCCGAACGTACCGTTCAACGGTCGCCGTCTGTCTTGGCCAGTAGTACTTTTGTCTCACTCAGCATAGCGTTCGTGTGTAACCCAAATGACCGGATGTTGCTTCATCATGGCACGGCTGTAGTACTTCTCTCCTGAGCGGTGTTGGAACGACGAGTAAGTAGGTGTTTCCGTTCAGCGAAAAGTTCGCCTTCTATAGGACGTCGTTTCGCAAGCAAAGTGATGCTACGCGTCTTGCGAAGAGCTTTGGCACAGCAGATGTGCGTCCCTCCAAGAAACCAATAATGGATTGCAATTCGGGGTCGTCGCGTTGTTGCTGTACGATTGTAGTCGTGTTAACAACACCGATAAAGGCCGCGACGTCGTCAGCTTCGGTATTTGCATGTTCAAATGGCACGCGCGAAAGGCAATCAGCATCCGTATGTCGCTTCCCTGATTTGTATACAATAGCCATATCGAATTCTTGAAGCTTAAGGCTACAGCGCGCCAATCGTCCCGATGGGTCTTTTAAGTTCGTCAACCAACAAAGGGAAAGATGGTCGCTGACAACTTTAAAAGGGCGGCCGTACAAATATGGGCGAAACTTTATAACAGCCCACACCACTGCCAGACATTCTTTTTCCGTGGCGGAATAATTCTCTTCCGTGCGGGAGAGAGTCCTGCTCGCATAAATAATTACTTGTTCGGCGCCATCTTGCCACTGCACGAGTACGGCTCCTAAGCCGACATTGCTGGCGTCGGTGTGAACCGCTGTCGGGGAGCGTCATCGTCAAAATGTCCGAGGACTGACGGGTTTTGGAGGCGTTGCCGCAGCTCGTTGAACACTTCCTGCTGCTCTTCACCCCAAACGAATGTAACGTCTTCTCTGGTGAGGCGTGTCAACGGCGAGGCAATGCGTGAAAAGTTCTGAATGAAGCGTCGGTAATAGGCGCACAGTCCTAAAAATCGGCTGACTGCCTTTTTGTCAGATGGTGCGGGAAAACTTGCCAAGGCAGCTATTTTGTCGGGGTCAGGCCGCACAACTTCGCTGCTGACAAGATGCCCCAGAAACAGAAGCATTTCGAAGCCAAAGTGAAATTCCTGTGGTTTAAGCGTTAGTCCAGCAGATCGTATCGCTTGAAATGCCGCGTGTAGTCGCTTCAAGTGCCCGTCGAATGTCGCATAAAATACAATGACATCGTCCAAATATACCAGGCACGTTTGCCACTTGAGGTCGATAGTACGGTGTCCATGAGCCGCTGAAATGTTGCCGGTGCGGAGCACAAGCGGAAAGGAAGTACCTAAATTCGTAAAGGCCATCGGGTGTCACGAATGCTGTTTTTTCTCGGCCCCTTTCGTCGACTTCTATCTGCCAATATCCGCTCCTTAAATTCATCGACGAGAAATAACGTGCATGCCGTAGTCGATCGAGGGAATCGCCTATACGAGGTAGCGGGTAAACGTCTTTTTTCGTAACCTGATTGAGCTTGCGATAGTCCACGCAGAAACGTAAGGTGCCGTCTTTTTTCTTCACTAATACTCCCGGCGACGCCCAAGGACTCTTCGACGGCTGAATGACGTCATCGTGAAGCATCTTTCGCACCTGACTTTCTATGGTCTCACGTTCCCGAGGGGCTACTCGGTATACGGGTTTTGCCGTATGGGTGTGGCCGCTTCATCCGTAACGATGCGATGTTTCGTCAAAGGCGTTTGACGAACTCTGGACGTCGAAGAGAAACAATCCTGAAACTGATTAATAAGATCCAGGAGTCTGTTTCTGCGTAGGCAGCAAACTTGGGCCAACATCGACAGATAGAAGTACGGGCAACAGGACGGTGTGAAGCAGCCTGCGACCTCAGTGAGCTCCTCCACGTACACGACTACCATACCTCTTGCAAGATGTCGTCGCTCAGAGCTGAAGTTTGTTACTAGAACTTGCGTGTGTCCGCAATTTATGCTTACGACGCCTCTTGCAATGGATAGGCCATGGCTGAATAGTAATGTTGGAATTTGTTCGGCGATGTTGTCGGACTTGCCTAGTAGGTCGCATGTTACAGCCACGAGAGCGCTTGACCGCGGAGGGATGGTCACGTCATCGTCGAAGGCGCGCAGATGTTTACGTCGCTGATCTGCACAGCGCATATCCGAAACGTGATCTGGGGCCATCGAGAATGTTACCGACCTGTCTAATGTCTATAACGGCGCCGTATTCAAACAGGCAATCCATTCCCAAGATCAGGTCTTTGCAGCACTCCAAGAAAATGACGAACGTGGCAACGAAAGCCGAATTACCGATGTTAATTCTGGCGGTACATTTGGCAATCGGCGTCATCAGTTGACCACCCGCGGTTTTGATGTTGGGCCCCGTCCATGAAGCTTTAACTTTTTTGAGGCAGTCGGCGAGCTTCCCGCTTATAATAGAGAAATCTGCACCAGTATCCACCAGCGCTGTCACTGGGCGTTCGTCTATGTAAACAGCTAGGTCCTTGAGGGTCGGCGACGTCGCATCGTCCGTCGTATCGCCGTATCGTACGATTGGGCGTGTTGTAGCGTCTCGACGGGCGGCAACGTTCCCCCAAAGGTCGCTGCTGTTAGTTTCCCCGACGAGGGCTAGAGGATCTGCCCCGGACAGCGTCGGCGTAACTACGACGGCGCGGCGAAGAGCTCGGCGTAGGTGACGGAGGGCGGGGTCGACGATACGGACCGAATGGCTCTGCTTGCGGGTGCATGTTGCTGTCGCGGCAGTTGTCAAAACGAGCACGTGGAAAGGTCGGCGCAAAAGTCTGAGATCTCTGGTCACGGTAAGGGAAATGCGGTAAAGATGACCGGCTTCTACGCAATGGAAACAAAGTGGACGGCGGTCGACGGTGCGCCACAAGTCCGTCTTACGAACAAATGGTCGACTAGTGGCCATCCTTTGCGACCAGGTTGCAGACGTTGGCGGAGGGTAGAACGGCGATGTTTCCGGATGCGCATTCATCTGTGGAGTCGGCGGCGACGGCGGCGGTGGAATGTACGATGGAATCACCGGCTCGTGGCAAGTATGAGCCAGAGGAGACGAGTTGTGCGGCACGCACGTTGGACGACGGACGGCCGACGCATAGTTAACAGATCGCTGGTCTGGTAGCGATTCTGGCAAAGAAAATGCTTGCCTGATTTCCTGTCGTACAACTTCTGCAACCGAAGCGATTGCAGGTACTTGCGGAGTCACAAGGAGGTTGCGGATCTCTTCACGAACAACCTCGCGAATGAGCTCACGTAGAGAACCCCCGCTGCCGGCCGTCACAGCAGAGACGCTGATCGAGGCGTTGTTTGGTCGGTCGTAATAGCGGCACCGTTGCTGTAGTGCTCGCTCGATAGTTGTAGCCTCTTGGACTAATTCCGCAACGGTGTCGGCTGGTTGCGAAGAAGACCGGCAAACAATTGTTCTTTGACGCCTCGCATCAAATGCCGTAGTTTCTTGGCTTCAGATATCTCAGGATCAGCTCGTCGAAATAGGCGGGTCATGTCCTCCGCAAACGTGGCGACACTCTCATTCGGTTTCTGTATACGCGACTCGATGAGTTGTTGAACCGAATCGCGGCGGTCGTTGTTGGCGAAGGTGTTGCGAAGTTGCTGCCGAAATTCATCCCAAGAAGACAATGTGGCCTCGCGGTTCTCATACCACGTACGCGCGCTGTCCGCTAGAGCAAATAAGACGCGCGCGAGCTTCTGTTTTAAGGTCCAATGGTTTGCCATGGCGACTCGCTCATACTGGTCTAACCAATGCTCGACGTCTTCATAAACCTCGCCGTGGAAGGTCTCGGGAATCCGAGGCTGCTCAACGGTCACCTGCGAAGCGCCTCCAGTTGCCATTTCTGCAGACGGAGTCCTTGGCTGGAGAGGTTCCAGGGGCGTTGCCTCGGGACTGAGGCCTCGCTGTCGGCGACTGTACCGGTGGACAGGAGTATCCACTGCAGGAACAGGTTCCGGTGTCGGACTGGAATTGCCGGGTTGTGGAGGAGTTCCGGGCATCAGATGTAGTAGTCCAGCACCTCCACCAGTGTCGCAACGCGGAAATAACAAGATACAGGACCACGTTGCGACGAGGAAAGACAAGTCTGGATTCAGATAATACAAGAGCAGACGCCTCAACGTCGTCTTCCTCGGAGAGCCCCGAACAGCAGCTCGTGCTGCTCGCTACTTTGTCCTCTGTCGTCCTGCCGGCTATTAATCGTGCTAATATTATAGCTATTAATTACAAACCAGGTTGTCATTTCGGATTCTTTTCGTTTAACACCACTAAGGTGCAAATAAATAATTGATAATTATAATTATTCTTTATTACTAAATTTTATAACTATACATGCTACAAATCGCTTATATGTCACGGTCATCTGCCATGGTATAATAATTGTATACATTGAAATACCATCTACTTCTACACTGATAGGCATCAACCATGAGTTTCAAATAAATTGTTGAGTTCATTACTATTTATTCCTAATATATTATACGTCAGAATGCTAATGTGCATCAGAATTGCACAGTTTTCTTAAGTTTTAAAGAAATCAACACGCACTTTCCCATCAACTTAGCGACAGGCGAATTCTTTGGCCACGTAGGGCTGCTTCGCCGCCGTATCGGTATACAAAAGCTGTTCAGGAAACATTTGATAGCCGGCCAGCGAAATCACAAAATCACACCAAATAGCAATCACATAGAAAGATGTTCCTGCTTTACATTCCACAAGAGTGCATTTAGCTAATGAATTATCAAACGCTAAAATTAGCGTTTTAAAACTTACCCCATGCATTTTAAATGGCTCCGCTAAAATGTCGCAGGACAAAAATCCAGCAGGCGAATAAGAACTTGGAGGACGCTTGAGTAAGCTTTCAAGAGCAGAACCCGATAGCGTAATCGGACCGTGTTCTAATCGCCTTTCCAATCGCTAGCCTGGCTTCGATTCTCGGTGGAGACTTAAACTAGTCCGCAAGCAGAGACAAAGTGCGGACACCCTGCGCGTTCTATATACACGCATTCGGCGCGACGAAACATGGCCACACCACTGCACAGCGGGGCGATGCCGTTTAAAAGCGCGGCCGTGGGCCCATTGCGACATCTCGCATGTGTTGTGTCAAGCCGCTGAAGAACCTCCGAGATGTGCGCACCACTTACCATAAATAGTGTATATAGTTAGTATGCAAGAGGATGTATGCGTGGTGGCCCAGCTGCTAAGCGCTTCAGCCACGGATCAAACGGTCGCAGATTTGAATGTCCGATTCCGCTCTAACTGAAGATTTTACAGCGAAAGCTGTTATGAGATCATAACAAGGGCCGTTTTTCGCGCCGTAGTTGTCCGCCGCCGTCGCCGCCGGTGTCCGTAACCATGCACTATCGCTCGAAATATGAAAAAAAACGAAATCAGAAAGAATTTCCAGGATGGAACGAGGTTCGAATCTGGGTTCTCTGCGTGGGAGCCCAGTGTTCTACCTCGGAGCCATGCCAGTGCTTGAAACAGCGCTGCAAAAAGACCGTATGCAGGCTTCATGTCACGAAGGAACCACATTAACACATGCAATGTAGCGTGGTAGAAGAGTAAAATGACAACCAAGCGTCACACAACGCGAATTTTGTAACCAGGCGTCACACAATGCGAATTGCGCAACGAGTGGGTTGTTGAATGCTTCCAACCCATTACAAAGGGCTCTCCCATATTTCTTCATCGTCATCTGCCGCAGCATCAACAAAGTGCACAGAATGCCTTGAAGGTGTTTAGCGGGTGCCACGATTCTCTGCAGAATGACGAAAAATGAAATGGTGGCTGCTTCCTTACTTCAAAAAAACTATGATCATTTATAGCGTAGTGGGTTCCTCGCAAGTGCAATTCTATAGGTTGCCATGGAAGCCCATAAGCCTCCCATGATGCATTTCCTCAGGGTCTCAATAAAGTTCTTTCCCTGTCTCTCTCTTTCTCACGTTGACCAATGTTGTATAGCGTGGTGGGAGAGTAAAATAACGACCGGGCGTCACACGATGTGAATTGTGGGTCGTTTAAAGCTTCCAACCCATTACAAATGGCTCAGCCATTATTCTTCATCATCATCAACCGTCGCATCAACAAACTGCGCGTAATACCTTACATGTGGTAGCTCGTTTCTCCGAAGAATGACGAATCATGTCGTGGTGGGTGCTTCCCAACTTCACAAAAATTATGATTTGTGGCGTAGTGGGTACGTTGCTAGTTTACTTGTATTAGAAGCCACAACAGAGTTTATCACGGGCTTTAGAAATACCGCTCTTCTAGCTTTCGCTGTGACTGTGCTACGCTTTCCGCGCAGGCCTGGCGGTTTTTTTTTATTGTTTCTTTATTTGCATCTTCCTCGATCACGAACAGCGCAGATTTTTCGCTCACAGCCAAACACGCCGACGCCGACGACACCGACACTGAAATTTCTGCGAAAGAGGCTCTTTAAGATTCTCGCTTCAAAACTCAAATTCAGCACACGGAATCATGCTACTCGAAATGCGCCGCTTGAGAGCGTTGCCGGCTTTCAGTGCCTTGAGTACAATAGCGAGAAATGAGGCATTCTTAAGTAATCAACTTTTTAAACTCTCCCCACTGAGCTTCACCGACGGCGTCCCTTTGCCGTAGACTTTGCCGCAGTAGTCGGTGTCCCAGATGCCTGGACTTGATTCATGGTTGATCACCCTGTGTGGGTGGCGCCATTTCACAGAGAACCCACTCAGCAGGCTACTGGAAATCGGTGCTATATAACGTCTACCTGGAGGATTGGAACCCGTGACTTAGGTTTGCTGTGAACTGAAGGCCTCGAACCGCACAGTGGTCGGCCGTTACCTCTCAGGAACAGTTCTTCCGTAAGCACCTGCCTTCTTTTGCGAAGCTAGTTCCGCCTACGGAGAAGCGAGACATGCATTACCAGTTCAGAGTTTGCTGCGCTTCTCTACGTCATACGGGAACACCAATTCACCATCTCGTGGCGTTCGGAAATCCACGACCCAACAGGAGCGCATCAGAGCTTTCAGGGCTGATATTCCCGTAAGTGCAGCATGTTACAAGCGGTATAAAAAAAAGCAATAGCTGTGCTTTATAATAGGCTTTTACCTTCAAGGCTTTTTGTAATGCCTTGCAGCCACCGCTCATCGTGGCCGTGAATTTCCGGACAGGTTCACTCACCCACAATACGTCATATACAATAATAAGGGCCCTGCAGGAATGCATACTTTCCCACAGGACCCTTGGATTCACGTTGCAAGCGCGAATGCATACTTTCCCGCTTGCAACGTGAGTTCTCGCTGCCACCACGCTGTTGAGCCGACGTCTCATGTTCTCATATGGTGGGTGGAATTTTTCTTAGAAGACGAACCATCGCTTATCGCAGAAGACTACACCGACACCATACCGGAGTACAGCACTGCTGTAACGAAAGGAATGTACATCAAAGGCAACGGTGCACAGCGCAGTTTGGTACCGGTGCTGTAGGCATGTGAAGCCGGCGATGTTTTCAGTCTCTAGTTAAGGTTTACACTGGGCAACGCCTGATAACGATGCTCTCGCACGACCCACTGTTCTGGTTAAACATGCCTCATCGCACGTACCCACTACTCGGGATGTCAAACCGCCGAGCGAGAGCTGTTCCTTTAGAGAGCAGGCCTTCTCCGTAGGCGCCTCTCTAGCGTGCCTCGAGCTACGTCACAGTCTTCTCTGGCCGAGGCCAACCGTCTCGCTCTGAAAGCTTCGCTGCCGAAACTTAACGTAAAAATACTTATAAAAGTATAAATATAGAAAGAAATCAAAGCAAATGAGGAACAAACCAAAATAGGATCAACGCCGCCATGAGCAGGAAGTTCTAACGAAATGTGAAGTAAAGTAACAAAAAAATGACAAAAATAAAACGATAATTCCAGTACAAAGAATAAAAGAAAGACTTTAAAAGTATTAAAATGAACAAAGATTAGTACATAAATGTACCTGCATGCATGCCTCTATCAAATCCTTTGCCTCAATATACCGCCAACTAAGGACACACATACAGTTGCGCTCGCAAGTCGCATCAAGGAGTCTCGAAATTGGCGGTATTTTTCTTTTCACCGCACTCCGTCCGCGTATACCAACCCGCGTATGGCGAAACGTTGAGTAAATAAACAAAATATTCGTACCAAGGGAAAAAAAAGAAAGTGGTACTGCTTTGGAACACGTCCCGCCGACCAATCTTAATATTACTATCATCATTAACAGCCTAAACAGCGGGGAAGGTTCCACGCCCTGACACTCGTTCTACAAGTAGAAGCGATGGTGTCAACCTGGGCGACAGGTACCACCAGTGGCGGGTGTTATCCTTTGCTTGCCACCCACCACCTGCCGAGCCATTGGCAAGCAGCCACTCTGTGCTCTCCACCATGGCTCTGGTGACAGTGGTGGTGTTTTGGGGCCTTATATATTTGTTGGTTCTGGCATTTAGTTTGACGAAGTAGACGACGATGAAGAAGACAGTCGAAAAGAATAGAATTATGCGAATCATTTGACTATATCTTTATTTTATTTTAAAATATTCTCAGCCATTACCTGCTAGAGCTGTGTCGCACTGCCTTTCAAACCCTTGTTTCCATTCTTCATTCTGACAGAGCAGTTTTCCGCTTCTTTTGTATTATAAATCCTTATGCGAGTTGTGGGTGGACTCGTACGTACCTGCTTCAACAACTACGAGTCATGCTTCGACGACAACAACCACCGCCGAACGAAGCGAGGCAAGGATGGCCACGGGCGCGCTAGAAACGTTTACCAGCGTGGAAATTCTGCTGCGCAGTTCTTGAAATTTCCGTAGACGCTAAAGCCTAGGCCTCGTCGCGCCATCGTCCCATCGTTTGCCAATACATAGCTTGAGGCTTGATAAGTTGAATTGGATCGCCCATTCTGCCCAATTCTCTTTCAGTGCCGTTTGCAGTGTGCGTTGTATCTCTGTGTTCAACAGGGCATCGTCAGCACAGCTGCCGCTAATTTTGACGTTCACGTCCTATATGAAGTGAATACCAAGACCTCATTCTAAGTTGGAAACCTACCGACAAACTGTCGCAATGATTGTTTTTGTATTTATAACGCAGTTTAGTTTTCGCAGCTAAGCAATTGACGAGGGCACGGGAGGCGCTGCCGACTGCAGTGCCGAGTTCAATTTCTGCTTCATTCTAGAGTGACTGACAAGCACACTTGGAGCAGTGAAGTGCAAGGGAGCCCGCTCAATCTTGCTGACATGATTCACAGGTTAGGCCAGAAATGCGTTAGCTCAACATCAATCTTCCTATGTAATAAAGGGCTAATGTTAATCCGATGAAGCTTTAGATACTGTTTAACAGCGTTAAGGCAGTGACATGCGCAAAGATGTGCCTGTGAACATATATGTAGAGCGGTTTCCCACAGGTTTATAAATTCGGCATTGTGATGATGTCCTTTCTGCGTCGGGATAGCGCCCTGTTTCTTTTTTTTTTTCATGATGTTTAACGAGCGAGCTCAAGTTTTATTATAACTTGTCGCTTGCGAGAAAAGGAGCTAACGAAATATTTATCTTTAGAATTAAAATATTCTGATGTTTTCCAAGTGACACGCGATACGTTTGTTCAGACATCGCCATTGAGTTATAAAATGTCATTGTGTTCACAACAGGCTTGCCTGCACCAACCCTTATTCTTGAAAATATCGAATCAAGCAAACGCTCACAGGTTTCTATTAGTATTGCACCTTAGTGAAGGCCTACAGATAATAAAGCCAAGGGAGGTAGAGGGGACCTTAATTGTACTCTTTTAGTTGTATTGTAGTAATTACGATATAAATGTGGAGAAAGTAAAGTGAACGAAAAGACAACTTACCACTGGCAGGGACCGAACCTCCAACCTTCGGATTACGCGCCCGATGCTCTACCAATTGAGCTACGGTGGCGGTCCTCCTCTCGTCCACTTTATCGGGTATATATGTGTATTTAAACCTAGGAGTGTTAGTCAGCGCCGCTCGTAGCCATGACGGCGAGTGTGGAACACCCTTTTCATGCCAGCTGGCGTCACGTAGAACGTGTTCTTTTAACGAGCGGACATCTCACCAATATTCCCTCGCATACTACCTCAAGGCATCAAGTCTGCCGGAACGAGACCCTCGTTATGAATGAACGAAAGATTGGAATTTTTATGGGTTCGATTCTTTCTCGATACAACCTCAATCAAAACCTTCAAGTAATTAAGCCACGGAAGGCATACGGGACGTTAATTGTACTGTTTTAATTGTGGTGTAGTAATTATAATATATGTGTTAAGAAAGTGAGGTGGACGAAACGACAGCATGCCGATGGCAGGGACGTGACGCCACCTGACAAGAAAAGGGTGTTCCACACTCGCCGTCATGGCTACGAGCGCCGCTGACTAGCACTCTCAGGTTTGCATGCACTTAAATACCCCCGAAAAAGTGGACGAGAGGACGACCGCCACCGTAACTCAATTGGTAGAGCATCGGGCGCGTAATCCAAAGGTTGGAGGTTCGGTCCCTGTCGGCGGAAAGTTGTCTTTTTGTCCATTAAATTTTATTCACATTTATATTACAATTACTACAATATAATTAAAACAGTACTGTTAACGCCTCCTATACGTTCCTTGGGTTCATTATCTGTAGATCTTCCTTAAGGTTGTATCAACCATGAAACGAGCCCTCGAAGTTCCCTTCTTTCATTGTTGGTATTGAACTACGCCATGTTTAATTAGTGCTTTTGACGCATAAGCTATTTTTGCCCGAACATGTAATAAGAGCATTGACATCTGCCTATATATAATCCATGTGCTTCCTTATTGTTTTCAATCACTGAACACTTCGGTGTTATTAATAACCTACTCTTCCTGCACATGTACAGCATTACAATTCTGGCATTAGCAGACCATAAGTGTCGATTCCGATACATCCATGTTCCAACCGCGAGGAAATGCCATGATGACCGTGCGTACGTAAATTCAGAACTTAAAGTCGTCCCGTGTAATGATTGGGGGTACTTGTATTGCTCTCGTCAGATATCGTGATCAGGCTTTTCTTTTCGCTGAAAAGCTGAAGCCATTTGCAAGTCCTCGAAATGGAACATTGGAACTCGTTTTCAAATAACACGTTTCAAAAGCGGGGAGGATATTAGCGGACGCTTCCGGTAGGGTGAAAGATCACGTTCTGGTTTGCTGCAAAAAGATGGAGATCGCCTGTCAAATGCAAAGCGATCAATTAATGACTGCTCGCATTCTCAGCATCTTCTGCGGGGGTGTATGAGAAAATGTCGAGCAGCCATGGGAGCAGGAAGGACAAATTCTCACCCTGTATGTACGGCCTTCCCACAGCACAGCAGAGCAAATGGGGACATCATTGGCTGATTACATTTCAAGACATGTTCCCCATTCGTCGTGAATAAGTTGCGACCTTTTATTTCTCAACATTCACTTAAATGTTAACCTTAGCTAGTGGTTATGTCACGTGTGTTTTGACTGTGTGTTGTGCACAGTAAAAGATGTCTGAAGTTGACAATGAGGCTTTCACATGTTTATTTCTTTTCTAGGTAACCCCTACTGCGTGAACACGAGTCTTTCATCCGCGCTCGCAATTTCCTGGAACAGCTGCAACGGCTCTCCCTGCAGCTGATGTTCTCGGCCTTTCTTCGCTTCTTGGCGTGAATCGAAGCAGGCGCTGCTCTTCCATCAGCTGCCGTTTCCAGACCCTTTGTCATAAAGAACTGAACTGAACTGAACTTTATTTGGTCCTGAGGAGAGCAAGTCACCCTAAGGGGGCTCGTCCGCGGGCCGCGTACACGACGGGACCGGGAGGTCAGACTCGACGGCCAGGTCGTGGGCTCTCTGGACAGCCCGAAGTTGGTCGTCCTCTTGGGGACTGGTGAGGAGGGCGGTCCATTCTTCTTCCGTGGCTGGAGACCCTGCAGCCGCGCGCAGCATGGGCCATTGCCACAGCATATGTTGTCAATTACATCTCTTGAGCCCACATCGAAGGCAACCCGGCTTTATTTCACTTATGAATCGTGAATAAATGATAGGTGAAGGGTAAGCGCCTGTTTGTAACCGTCGTAAAGTGAGAGTTTGCGGTCTCGTTAGATAAGGGCGAGGTAGAGGAAGCTTTCTGCGCTCAAGGCGGTAGTGCTGACAAATTTCGTTGTACGTTAGAAGCGGGTCCCGCCGCCATGGCTCGCCTTTGGGCCTCCGGCCGCCCTCTCTCCTGGCGCGGCGTGTATACTAGTAGCCATAAAGATGCTACTAATATATATAATTATTGCCACAGAACAATAATTATACATTTCTATCAATAATACTCAGAGCTTATCATTACGAACTGTAATTTTCATCTCTCGCATACCTTTCCTTTGAAGCAGGAAAATTAAAAACGACGCTTTACAGAAAACCAACAGACAGCCAGCAATACCTAGATTACACTATTCATCACCCGCGACACTGCAAACAAGGAATATTTGTAGGACAGGCGAGGCGTATAAGAAGGATCTGTAGCGATGACAGCGACTACGTTCACCACTTAAGCAACCTAAAGGAAACATTAGTTTAAAGAAATTACCCGCGTGATGCTCTAAACAAAGTCTTCAACGAAGCATGTCAACTAGATAGGAAATCATCAGTAGCTCAAAGGGCCCCCGTAGCACAGCCTAACAAGCCGCCAGCATTTATAACCAAATACTCAAATGCGCTACCAAACATAAATATTATCCTCCGTAAGTATTACCCAATATTGGCAAGCAATTTTAAGGAATTCATAGGAATTTTAAGGACATGTTAGTGCATGCAAAAGCAAACCCTCATTCTACTGCCCACATAACACCTTGTTCTCGTCCAAGATGTAAGACTTGTAAGCACCTTCAAGATGACGTTATAGTTAAAAGCACCGGAAGTGATTACGTCCATGATATAAAATCTAGTTTTACCTGCAATAGTTCAAACGTTATCTACATGATCGAATGTTCATACTGTCAAAAACGGTACATTGGCGAAACAGGACAACCTGTTAATGTTAGATTAAACGGGCATCGCGCGGACACAGCGAAAAAATTACCCAAAGCAGTGGCACAGCATTTTAATGTAGCAGGTCACAACTTCGAAGATCTCAAACTTTACATACTTCAGTCAAACTTCCGGTCCCCAAGAGACAGAAAATATACAGAGTCATACCTTATTCACAAGTTCAATACACTCCAGCCAGCAGGCATTAACGTTTCTAAGGGGGCTCTTGAATCTATTCGGTATGGTACATACACAACGAAAACGAATGAGAGTTAATCCCTTTTTCTAGGCATTTCGAAGGTACTATTGTTAAAATGCCGTGTGCTTCCATTGACAATCATTCAGCGAAACGTACACCCTCCCGTCTCCCGCACCCCCCACACCCCCCTCCGCCCCCCGCTTTTTGTTCCCTTTTTCTTCTTTTTCTTCTTTTTTTCTTTTTTTTTTTTCGCGTTCCTTATGACTCACCCAGTCGTCGCGGTGGCCTCTCCCCTCCCCCCCTCCCCACCCCTTCTCCCTTCTTTTGGAGAGGGCACGAAGCATTACACACGATAGCTAAGGAAATCAGTTCCAGCCTTGAAGAAGACAAGTCCACTTGTCGAAAGGTTGGCTCGAGCACCCACCCCCTGTTTACGGATTTTTTCATACCTTTCCTTTGACACATATCACTAATAATCTGCAGATCATTTATTGTTAATGATTACCAATGATTAATAATTAGCGATAACACATATTACTACAAACTGCTTACACGCACGATCGTCTATCGTGGTATCAATAGCATACATTGAGATACTGGATATACTAACATTTCTTTATATACTGACAACCTTCCCCCAGAAGCTATAAATTGTTGAATAGAATATTACCGTTGATTACGTCGATTATCTTCAGGTATGATGGTACGATTGTACATCAGTGTTTCTGATTATTTCTTACTCACTGAATCATGATGAGCCATTCATGTCCTAATCAAACTACTACTTCTAATTCCTGCTTATCACATTCAGAATTCCACTGCATTAATCACCTTCGTTTATGCATTCGCTTGCTACATTAAAATGCAATACTCAAAATATTCTTATTAATACAGACTCCCACTTACTAATTAACTAGAGCGATAGAATGGTAACCAAAGCATGGAGAATATCACCACGAACAGGAGAGGGTGAGGTAGGCGATGAAATTAAGAAATTTTCAGGCGTAAATACACTTAGCACGCAAGGGACAGGGTACATTGAAGATTATGCACGCATTCCAACTATCCCAACTTTCGATTCTACTACATTGAAGATCACTGGCTCAAAATCTTCGTCCTACAGAGGGCATCAAATCATCTGATAATGACAATCAATGACAAATATTTGTGGATATTAGAGCTATTGATTACAAACTAGATTGCCATTTCGGATTCTCTTCTTTTTCCACCAATGTCCACTAAGGCGCCAATAAATAATTGATAATTATATTTAAACTTTATTACTAACTTTTATAACTGTAAATACTACAAATCGCTTATATGCCACTGCCATCTGCCATCGTATAATAATTGTATACATTGAAATACCATCTACACATACATCCACTTCTACACTGACAGGTATCAACCACGAGTTTCAAATAAATTGTTGAGTTCGTTATTATTATTACTAATACTTTATACGTCAGGGTGCTAATGTGCATCACAACTGCACAGTTTTTCTAAGTTTTAAAGAAATCAACACGCACTTTCCCATCAATTTAATGACAGGCGAATTCTTTGGCCACGTAGGGCAGCTTCACCGCAGTATCGGTATACAAAAGCTGTTCAGGAAACATTTGATATTCGGCCAGCGAAATCACACCAAATTGCAATCACATAAAAAGATGTTCCTGTTTTACATTGCACAAGAGTGCAATTAGTGAATAAAGATCAATACGCTACAATCAGCTTTTAAAATCCAGCAGGCGACTAAAAACCGCAGCACAGTCACAGCGAAAGCTGGAAGAGCGGCGTTTCTAGAGCCCGTTCTAAGCTCCCTTCGGGCGACTAATACAAGTTCACTAGAAAGGTACCCACTACGCCATAAATCACAATTTTTGTGAACTTGGGAAGCACCTACTAAGCCATTATTCGTCATTTTGCGGGAAAGCGAGGCACCAGCTACACGTCTGTAAGGCATTATGGGCACTTTGTTGACGCGACGACTGATGACGATGAATAATTATGGCTCAGCCCTTTGTAATGGGTTGGAATCTTTAAACGGCCCGCCAGTTATGCAATTTGCATTGGGTGACGCCCAATCGCTATTTCCCTCTCCCGTCATGCTGTATAACATACGTTGACGTGGGAGAGAGACGGGGGGGGGGCGAAGAACTTTACTGAGACCCCGAGGAAATGGATCATGCGCTTATGGGCTTCCTTGGCAACCAATACAAGTGCACTTGCGAGGAACCCACTACGCTATAAATCATTGTAATTTTTGAGAAGTAGGGCAGCAGGCACTGTGCCATTTTTCGTCATTCTACGGAGAGCCGTGGTACCTGCTAAGCGCATGTAAGGCATTATGCGCACTTTGTTGATGCCGTGCCTGATGACGATGAAGAATTATGGCAGAGCCCTTTGTAATGGGTTGGAAGCATTCAACAACCTACTCGTTGCGCAATTCGCATTGTGTGATGCCTTGTTACAGAATTCGCGTTGTGCGACGTTTGGTGCTTATTTTACTCTTCTATCACGCTATACTGCATATGCTAATGTGGTTCCTTCCCGACATGAAGCCTGTATAGGACCTTTTTGCAAAGCTGTTTGAAGCACCGGCACGGCTCAGAGGTTGAATACTGGGCGTGGGAGCCCAGTATTCAACCTCTGAGCCCAGGTTCGAACCTCGTTCCATCCTGGAATTTTTTTCTTGTTTCGTTTTTTGTTTCTTATTTCGAGCGATAGTGGTTACGGTCACCGGCGTCGGCGGCGGCGGCGGACTACAACGGCGCCAGAAACCGCCGGTGAAATTATCTCATAACAGCTTTCGCCGTAAAACTTGGAGGACGCTTGAGTTAGCTTTCAAGAGCAGAATGCGATAGCGTAATCGGACCGTGTTCAAATCGCCTTCCAATCGCTAGCCTGGCTTCGATTCTAGGTGGAGACTTAAACCGTTCCGCGAGCAGAGCCAAAGTGCGGACGCCCTCCACGTACCACATACATGCATTCGGCGCGACGAAACACGGCCACACGACCGCACAGCGGGGCGATGCCGTTTAAAAGCGTGGCCATGGGCCCATTGCGACATCTCATATGTGTTGTGTCAAGCCGCTGAAGAACCTCCGAGATGTGCGCACCGCTTACCATAAATAGTGTACGTAGTCAGTATGCAAGAGGATGTATGCGTGGTGGCCCAGCGGCTAAGCACTTCGTGCCATGGATCAAACGGTCGCAGGTTTGAATGTCCGATTCCGCTCTAACTGAAGATTTTTTTATTGTTTCTTTATTTGCGTCTACCTCGATCACGGACAGCGCAAATTTTTCGCTCACAGCCAAACACGCCGACGCCGCCGACACCAACACTGAAATTTCTGCGAAAGAAGCTCTTTAAGGCTCTCGCGTTAAAACTCAAATTCAGCACACGGAATCATGCTACTCGAAATGTGCCGCTTGAGAGCGCTGCTGGCTTTCAGTGCCTTGAGTACAATTAGCGAGAAATTAGGCATTCTTAAGTAATCAACTTTTTAAACTCCCCCCACTGAGCTTCACCGACCGCGTCCCTTTCCCGTAGACTTTGCCGCAGTAGTTGATGTCCCAGATGCCTGGACTTGATTCATGGTTGATCACCATGTGTGGGTGGTGCCATTTCACAGAGAACCCACTAACCAAGCTACTGAAAATCGGCGCTATATAACGTGTACCTCGAGGATCGGAACCCGTGACGTAGATTTGCTCTGACCTGAAGGCCTCGAACCGCACAGTGGTCGGCCGTTACCTCTCAGGAACACCTCTTCCGTAAGCACCTGCTCTCTGATACGAAGCTAGTTCCACCTACGGAGAAGCGAAACATACATTACCAGTTCAGAGTTTGCTGCGGTTCTTTACGTCATTCGGGAACACCAATTCACCATCTCGTGGCGCTCGGAAATCCACGACCCAACAGGAGCGCATCAGAGCTTTCAGAGCTGATATTCCCGTAAGTGCAGCATGTTACAAGCGGTGTAAAAATCACAGCATATCCACGGAGTGAATGATGATGAGTGGGCGAAGCTGCGGAGGTTCATCGGTAAACCGTGAATCTTCCGTGAATTCTGCCCAGTACATCATCACCGACGTGAGATCGGGCGCGTTTATACTAAAGGTTCGATGAGAGTTATGACGACTTGCAGCTCACTTTAATTTTACATGTACGCTGTGAATTTTCATTGTTTAATCACGCACAGGAGAAATAGCACACACGCAATACCTTGGAGGTCAAAATCCAGTGCCTATATATACGGGGTGGTCAGTGAACGGTTGTGCAGCGCGAGCGAAGTATATGAGGAGGAACGCTACCGCGGAGCGTTGGTGAGAGCCAGAGCAAAAGCGATGACTTTAGATGAGCGCCCATCGAAGCGTGCACTTGGCTTGGAGAAAAGTCATGCTAGGCGGAACCATATTGATGTCATTGAAGTCAACGGTGTCGAGTTTACGGACAATGAGAGCATAGGACGGGCTTTCTGTAAACACTGCGAGGCGCTCTTCACTGCCAAACCCGTTGATGCAGAAGTATTTAAACAGGCGTTTCTTAGAAGAATGCCACAGTTGTCTAGTGACGCCAAAGCAGCATTGGAGCTACCGATATCACAAACGGAAGTAGAAAGGGCTATTGATAAGATGAATCCTGGTAAATCACCCGGGCCTGATGGCCTCAGTGCTTCGTTTTACAAGGAGTTTAAAAATGAATTATCCCAAGTTCTTACAAATGTCTTTAATGAGGCATATGAGCTCGACAGCCTACCTCGGTCCTTTAGTGAGGCACATACAGTTTTGATACCTAAGACGGAACAGTCAGAGAAGTTAAAATTAGTCTCTTCGTACAGACCTATACCCCTAACTAATTGTGATTACAAAATTTTAATGAAAGTACTAGCACGGCGACTTTAGGGAGTAATCAAAAAATCGGTAGGGCCTCACCAAACATGCGGGATTTTGGGGCGCACAATTGTTACTAATATACACAAGATGCGATGCTGGTCGAGTGCTGCGACGCCGATCAAGGTGGTGTAGCGATTCTACAGATTGGTCTCGAGAAAGCTTTTGATTGTGTTTCACATGTTCTTCTGCTTGCCATCCTCGACCATGTCAATGTTGGATCAATAATCAGAGATGGAGTAGCTATGGCATACCGGAATTGCACGACACGTCTAGTAGTCAACAAGTCACTGAGCGCTCCCATTGACATAAGGCGTTCTGTTCGTCAAGGCTGCCCGCTCAGTCCTCTGTTGTTCAGTCTATATATAGAATCGTTGTGCTTAGCAATAAGTGAAAACAGCAGCATTCACGGCTTTAGATTACAAGCATCGGAAGTTAAAATTCTCGCGTATGCAGACGATGTGGCAATTTGTTGTACTGATCAAGAAAGTGTTAGCGCTACCATCAAAGTAGTTAAAAGCTTCGGCAATGCAACTGGCAGTTTTGTGAACTGGGGAAAGTGCCTGGGCTTCTGGCATGGAAAGTGGCCGTCAAGACCAGACTATTTTGCCAATGTTAAGTGGGTGACCACACCCGTTAAGTACCTTGGTATCCCACTGGAATATTATAAAGATAATGAGAACTACTGGCAAGAACAAGCGAGAGATATTCAGCTGAAAGCCAACAGATGGAATGGTAATCACCTGTCAATGTTTTCGAGAGCGACTGTTTGCAATCTGTTCTTTGCCGCAAAACTTTGGTTTGTTATGCAAGTATTGCATTGTTCAAGGGCAAACATACAGAAGCTCCATCGCATATTCGCAGTTTTCGTTTGGGCGTCGAATTGGGAGAGATGCAGTCGAACTAATCTATTTAGACGAGTGAAACAGGGAGGGTTGGGATTACCACATCTTTTCATACGCCAAGTAGTAAACAGGTTCCTTTTCTTCCGCAACACAAATGATCCTTTCCTGCGTACGGTGTGCCAACTGAGACTGACGCGGGCTTTACCTGGATATGTGGTAGGTACGAATCACATGACAGGCGCTGTCTGCGGGTATCTTAAGGAGGTTATTCTAAGTGTACGCTTTTTATCTGTTAGATTTTCTAATGAGTATCTGTTTTCAGTGACACGTAAAAAGCTCTACAAAGATGTATGGGATGCTGTTCTACCTGTACCTCTATACCGAGCCATATACATTGGAGGTCAAGGGCAAAATGTGCTTAAGAGGGTGAAGAGAATGCAAGTGAATCCTGCCGCGAAGTCATTCTTTTTTAAGCTTCACACAGGTACATTATCTGTCAAGGCATTTCAAGAAGACCGTGGTCTTTTCTTACCTTGGGGGCCAGATTGCCTCATCTGTAAAAAACCGGAAACTATAGACCACGTCTTCTTACATTGCTGGGAAGGAGTTTATTTTTGGGATGTGCTTCAAAGGACGATAAAGAAGGAATTGCCGTTAGATCCACATGGTAGAAGATTTCTGCCAGTAAATGATGAAGAGGGACTCCCTTTTGACTTGATTATGTTAATTGGCCTTCACTGTTTATGGCGGGCTCGCATGGCGGGGTTTTATTGCGATCCTGACGCACGGCCCGCACGGATGTATTTTCGTGAGTGTATGACTAAGTTTGTGGAACTCCAGAAAGCTCAGGAGTTTGTACCTGAGTGGTTGTCGAGGGTAGAACCCTTGACAGCGCTCAAGGAATATTAAATTTGTGTCTGTCCAGTAGGACTGACACAACTTTTGTCTTTTCTTTCATGTCCTTATTGTTTGATGTACGTGTCTAATAACAGGCAATAAAGCAAAAAAAAACGGTCGGTTTTTTCAATCAAGGCGCTGCCGCGACGCTGCCTCGCGACGCTGCCTGCGTCGGCGCCGCTGCGCCGCGAGGCAAGATAGGGGGGGGGGGAACCGTAGAAGAGGACAAACATCTGGCGTCTTTCGTTAAGCAGCTCGCGCCTTTTCGTTTTGCTTTAGAAACATCTGGCGTCTTTTCGTTTTGCTTTTAGAAAACATCTGGCGTCTTTCGTTTGTTTATTTCGTCAATCAACGGCGTTTTGAACAAAATTTTTGTTGTTTAATCACGCACAGGAGAAATCTCACCAGGCACTACCTTGGAGGTAAACAATGGCTGCTAATGGGATTGAGAGACAGAAGAAGTCGGCTTTTAGCTAACACTTACACTTCTACTTCTACTAACGTTTCCTACTGGAACATGCCAATGGCTGCTAATGGGGAATGAGAGACAGAAGAATTCGGCTTTTAGTTAACGCGCACGCTGCGAATTTTTTGTTGTTCAACAACGCACAGGAGAAATCTCCCACCGGCACCACCTTGGAGGTCAAGATCTGGTACTAGCGTTAAGACTGGTTACGCACTACGTCGGGGACTAACGGGTGCCGCTTTAAGGAGCTTTGCCCTAAAGAAGCAATAGCTGTGTTTCATAATAGGCTTTTACCTTCAAGGCTTTTTGTAATGCCTTGCAGCCACCGCTCATCGTGCCCGTGAATTTCCAGACAGGTGCACTCACCCACAATACGTCTTATAGAATAATAAGGGTCCTGCATGAATGCATACTTTCCCAGAGGACCCTTGGATTCATGTTGCAAGCGCGAATGCAGTTTCCCGCTTGCAACGTGAGTTCTCGCTGCCACTACGCTGTTGAGCCGACGTCGCATGTCCACATATGGCGGGTGGAATCTTTCTTAGAAGACGAACCATTGCTTATCGCAGAAGGCTACACCGCCACCATACCAGAGTACAGCAGTGCAGTGGCGAGATGAATGTACATCTAAAACAACGGTGCACAGCGCAGTTTGGTACCGGTGCTGCAGGCATGTGAAGCCAGCGATGTTTCGAGTCTCTTGTTACGGTTCACACTGGGCAACGCCTGATAACAATGCTCTCGCACGACCCACTGTTCTGGTTAAACATGCCTCATCGCACGTACCCACTACTCGGGATCATAGGCGTGCGCACAGGGGGGGGGCAGGGGGGGCGGCCGCCCCCCCTAATCATCAAAGAGGGGGCGTACATTGACCCTTATAGTCACCTAAGAGGGGGGGGGGCGAAATCTGCCTCATACATGGACTTAGTAGGGTGGGGGGGGCGCTGTGATGAACCTTCGCCCCCCCCCCCCTAATGAGGAACACTGCGCACGCCTATGCTCGGGATGTCAAACCGCCGAGCGAGAGCTGTTCCTTTAGAGAGCAGGGCCTCACCGTAGGCGCCTCTCTAGCATGCCTCGAGCTACGTCACAGTCCTCTTTGGCCGAGGCCAACCGAATCGCTCTGAAAGCTCCGGCGCCGAAACAGGAAGTAAAAATAATTATAAGAGTAAAACTATAGAAAGAAATCAAAGAAAATGAGGAACGAACGAAAATAGGATCAAGCGTTAACTGAAGTTCGCGCCGCCATGAGCAGGAAGTTCTAACGAAATGAGAAATAATTGTTGTATCAGGCATAATAATTGACAGCATTAGCGAAGACATCACTGTTTATTCTATCTTCTTCCTTCTCCCTGAGACGGCCGCCAAGCGCGTGTCATCTCACAGCGCCGTCGTCGGTGGCGACGCCTTATATAACATATCCCCTTTCACAAAAAAAAAACACAGTTATCCTTTACTGTCTAACGTAGTCCTTCAACTTCTTCGGAGTCTTCTTCTTGCGTGTGCTTCTTCTTACGCGCGCATCACATCCGGACAGGTTGGGGTAAACTTGCGTGCTCTCTGCCGCAGATGCTCCAGGGTCTGCATTTTCACGGCTATCCACTCCTGATCTGTCAGGTTGTGATGCACTAGATGACTGATTAGATGTCGGTGACCAGTTCATGACAGCAGAGGTGCCGAATTTCATTTTGTTGACAGCTCCATGGTGAACAGCGGCTAACTTTGATGCGTTCCACACTCGCCCATCTTCCAACAGATACGATGGCTGGTCCACGTTTTTCAATTATCTTCTTGGGCGCGGAGAAATGTGGAGACAGCTTGTCATGAACTGTGGATAACTTAACCCGCACGTAATCACCAACGACGAAGCTGGGTACCTTGGCTACACGTTTTTCGTCGGTGTAGCTCTTCGATATCCCTTGCTTGTTTCTTACGCGCTGTCGCAACTGCTCAATCGCCCTTGACGGGTCCGTGCTGAAGCATTCGTCAGGCAATCCGACGATGTCGAGTCTTGTGCGAGGTTGGCGTCTATGAAGAAGAACAGCGGGTGCCACACCAGTAGTCGCGTGAGGCGTACAGCGATATACTTGCAGGTAATCAAGCATGGCTGTTCTTATATCACGGCGTTCAAACAGGGCTAGTTGAATATATGACTTCAGCACCCTATTAAACCTTTCCACCAAGCCGTTAGCTTGCGGGTAGTACACAAAAGAGTTGTAATGCGTTATTCCGCGTTCTGTGAGAAATTCTTCAAAGCTTGCTGAAGAAAACTCTGGTCCATGATCGGATACGAGACCACGTTGGTATACTTCTCACGCAAAAAATTCAAGTAAAAGTTTCTTCACTGTAGAAGTGGTCGCATCTCGTACGAAAGCCACTTCGGGCCACTTGCTGTGATAGTCAATAACAGTAATGGCAAATCGGCAGTCGGCTGAAGCTTGCGTGAAAAGTCCCACGATGTCGATAGCAATCTTTTCCCAGGCTCTGTCAGGAAGAGGAACGGGTTGCATCGGCGCTGCAGAGGTACGTGCAGACTTGTCACAAGACTGGCAAATCACACACGTGCGCACAAGTTCTTCAATGTGGCTATCCATGCACGGCCACCAATAGGACTCTCTCAGGCGCGCTTTGGTACGACTAATGCCTGGGTGTGACTCGTGGGACAGATCCATAAGACGCCGTGTGACTGTCGCAGGCACGACAATCCTGTCACCCCGGCATAGTATATAACTGACGACAGAGAGTTCAGCTCTCACGTAAAAGTAAGGCAGCAACTCTTTTGACAATGTTTTCTTGTCAGGCCAAGAGGTAGTCGTGAAGTGCTTAACTTCAGAGATAACCTGATCATTGGCACTTGCTTCTTGAAGTTCTTGCATGGTAACTACTGGAGACAAACGATATATAAATTCTTCTTCGGATGTATCGCGGATTGAACTCTGTACGGGTAACCTGGAGAGCGCGTCGGCCACGACGTTTTAGCTGCCCTTCCTGTATTCAACGGCATAGTTGTAGCAGAGCAACCATGAGGACCAGCGCGCAATCCTTAATGGTCGGTGACCAGTGTCTTTCGTCGAAAGGAGCGTAACCAAAGCCGCGTGATCTGTTCGTAAGATGAAAGGTCGTCCCCAGAAGTAAACGTGCCAGTGTTCGCAAGCCCAGATGCAGGCAAGGGCCTCCGTTCGCCGATTGAGTATTTCCGTTCATGCGGTTGAAGTGTGCGTGAGGCGAATGCGACAGTTTGCAGCGATGTTCCGTTATCCTGCTGAAGTACAGCACCTAGTCCATATCCTGAGGCATCAGTTGGAACGTACACAGGTAAGTGAGGATCAAAAACATGAAGAACTTCGCAAGATGTAAGCAGAGATTTCAGCCGCTCCAAACTGCTGTTTGCTGCCGCACTCCAAACGAAAGGCGCATTTCCCCGAAGCAAGGCACGCATTGGCTCGACAACATCAGAAAAATGAGGGATGAACTTGGAGTAGAAGCCTGCAAGTCCCAGCAGCGAGCGAAGTTCGTTTATGTTTGTAGGTGATGGTGCCTTGGTTATCGCCTCAATGGATGACATCAATGGAAATAATCCTTTGGCAGTGACAACGTGGCCTAGAAAAGTCAACGCTGCTACGTCAAAAACACATTTGTGGTTGAGCCTGAGGCCAGCATCAGAAAGACGTTTCAAAACAGCGTGCAAATTGCCCAAATGATTCTCTCGAGAGCGCCCATACACGATGATGTCATCAATGTAGAATAGGACACAATTGCGCCCTTTCAGGATCATATGCATCATTTTCTGAAACGCTGAGGGCGCCGATGCCAGTCCGAAGCAAACCCTATTGAAGCGAAATAGTCCGTCATGCGTTATGAACGTGCTAAGGTTACGGCTCTCTGGACTGAGTGGTAACTGGTGGTATGCAGAAGCTAAATCTAGCTTCGAGAAGCGCTGTGCCCCAGCCAAGCTGTTCAGGAGTTCCTCAGTTTGTGGCAAAGGAAAACTGTCCACTACTACAGCTTTGTTTGGCTCCCGTAGGTCAGCGCACATGCAAATCGAGCCATCTTTTTTCTGGCTACGACAATAGGTGAGACCCACTCTGAAGAGTCGATGCGCTCAATGATGCCCTGAGCTTCTAAATTCTGAATTTCTGCCGAGACTTGCTCGCGAATGACGAGTGGTAGCCGTCTCAACTTGCTGGCCACCGGTTCGACAGACGCGCGAACTCTGATCTTGTGAGTGAAACCTTTCACAGTTCCCAGCTCTTTTGCAAATAGATGCTCAAACTCGGACCGTAATTCCGGAGGTAGCACAGGAGTTTCTTGCGTTATTAGAAGACACCTGAGAGGCGACCCTTGAATCTTCACATCCAGAGCCGCGATGCCATCTAGTCCAAGAATGGTTGTTCCTCCAGGCACAACGTAAAGTAGGACAGAAGTGCATCGGCCATGGAATAAGGCCGTAGCAATGAAACATCCTTGTATAGGAATTGCCGACTTAGAATAATCGAGCAGCTGGACGGACGTAGACTTCAGTGGATACGCTTTAGAAAAATGGCGTTGGTAAAGTTATTCGGCCAGGATCGAATCCGATGATCCTGTGTCGATCAAGAATGACACAGAAATTCCTTCAATTTCCAACGCTGCGTAAATTCCCTTCTTACGGCTCCAGATTTGACAGACACTAAGGTGTTCGTCTGGGTCAGCTCTATCGTTATCTTCCGCGACATGCTGAACATTTTTCTCACACTTTCGTAGCGACTTGCACACCTTTTCAAAATGGCCAATTTTCTCACACTTTCGACACTAATGTGCCTTGGCCTTGCACTGAGATCTATTTGCAAGGTGGGCCGTAGAGCCACAAAGGTAGCATTCTTGCTCTTTCTGAGATCTGCGACACTGACTTTGCATGTCATAGCAAGTACACGTGCTACAATGCCTTTCTCTCTGGTATGAAGTATTAGCATCTTTTACACGATGAACTTGTGATTCATTTTGTGCAAGCTCTCTTGCTTCTCTAGTCGCTTGATCGTGCGGTTTCGCAATGGTAAGAGCACTAGAAAGCGTGAGAGACTCTTCCAGCAGAAGGCGTTCACGTAAATACCCATTTGTAGTTTTCTCAATGAGCTGGTCGCGTATCATGTCGTCCATGGTCACCGAAATAGGATGCTCCTACGAGACTTCTCAGCGCGGTGACGTAATTAGCCGCAGTCTCACCTGGGGCTTGCGTACGTCGACGGAAACGGTGACGCGCTGCAGTGACGTTCACCGTGCTCTTGAAGTGACCTTCCAGCGTCACGATGGCGTGGTCGAAGTCATCCGAGCTTGGAGACGATGCTAATGTTCCTCCCGCAGCGCTCGCAGCCATGAGGCACGGGTCGTCCGTTGTCGTCAGTGTCTGGAAAATGCGCTGTCCTTCCAAGCCCAAGCAGTTGAGCAGGATCGCCTTCCAACGAATAGCAGGTAGATCGGGGGCGCCCGAAGCAATCATGTAGTTCTTGAATGCCTGAATCCATTGCTCCCATGGGATGTCCGTGTGTCCAGGTGACGACAAGAACGGAAGTGGCGGTTGTAGCCCCGAAATACTCATCGTGGAGGCCGACAGGCAACAAACGAAGTCTCAGATGAGGGTCAAGCCGGTAGCACATGGGTTGGTGAATCTTCGTCGCCAAAATATGTTATATCGTGCATAATAATTATGACAGCTTGGTTTGTTGGTTGTTCCTAGAGGAATGGCACAACCCACCACGGGGGATCCGCCACGACTCGTGCGGCAGTAGGATTTGTGAATGACAGCATTAGCGAAGTTGTTGTTGTTGTTGTTGTTCCTCAGACACTTGGCGCAGCATTAGCGAAGACATCACTGTTTATTCTATCTTCTTCCTTCTCCCTGAGGCGGCCGCCGAGCGCGTGCCATCTCACAGCGCCGCCGTCGGTAGCGACGCCTTATATAACAATAATGAAACAAAAAATGACAAAAATAAAACGATAAATCCAGTATAAAGAATGAAAGAAAGTTTTAAAATGTATTAAAAGTGAACAAATATTTGTCTGTAAATGTACCTGCACGCATGTCTCGATCAAATCCTTTGCCTCAATATACCGCCAAATAAGGACACACGTACAGTTGCGCTCGCAAGTCGCATAAAGGAGTCTGGTAATCGTGGGTATTTTTCTTTTCACCGCATTCCGTCTGCATATACCAACCCGCCTATCGCGGAACATCGAGTAAACAAACAAAATATTTGTGTCAGGCAAAAAAAAAGTGGTACTGCTTTGGAACACGTCCCGCCGACCAATCTTAACAGCGCAATCATCATTAACAGCTCAAACAGCGGGGAAGGTTCCACGCCCTGACACTCATTCTACAAGTAGAAGCGATGGTGTCAACCTGGGCGACAGGTACCACCAGTGGCGGGTGTTATCCTTTGCTTGCCACCCACCACCTGCCGAGCCATTGGCAAGCAGCCACTCTGTGCTCTCGACTATCGCTCTGGTGACAGTGGTGGTGTTTTGGGGCATTATATATTTGTTAGTCCTGGCTTCTACTTTGACGAAGTAGACGACGACGAAGAAGACAGTAGAAAAAAAACGTCCATGTTCCAAGCGGGAAGAAATGCCATGACGACCGTGCGTACGAAAGTTCAGGACTTGAAGTCGTCCCATGCAACGATCGGGGATACTTGTATTGCTCTCGTCAGATATTGTGATCAAGCTTTTCTTTTCGCTGAAAAGCAGAAGCCATTTGCAAGTCCTCGAAATGGAACATCGGAACTCGTCTACAAATAAAACGTTTCAAAAGTGCGGATGATATTAGCGGACGCTTTGTGAACGGTGAAAGCCCATGTTCTGGTTTGCTGCAACAAGATGGAGATTGCCTGTGAAACGCAAAGCGAACAATTAATGGCTGCTTGCATTCTCAGCATCATCTGCGGGGGTATATGAGAAAATGTTGAGCAGCCATGGGAGCAGGAAGCACAACTTCTCACCATTTATGTGCGGCCTTCCCACAGCACACAAGCCCGTATAAAAGTCCGCGCACAAGGGGTGAGTAAATGGGGGCATCATTCGCTGATTACATTTCAAGACATGTTCCCCATTCGTCGTGAGTAAGTTGCGACCTTTTATTTGTAAATATTCATTCAGCTGTTCACCTAACCTACTAACATGCCGCGTGCATTTAACCTGTGTGTTGAGACATTAAACCATGACATTCATGATTTCTAGTTTCATCTAGTTTTTAAGCAACTCTGACAGCGCCAACACGAGTTTTTCATCCGTGCTTGCAATTTCCTGGAAAAGCTTCAGTGCTTCTTCCGGCAGCTGAAGTTCACAGCCTTTCTTCGCTTCCAGCGTGCCAATCGCGTGTTCACGAAGAAGCGGACTCTCCGAGCCAGAACAACGGCCGTAACACTTTCCCAATTCGCAAACTCAAGCGGGTGACGGAAGCACTCTCGCACCTCATCCGCAGAGTTTCTAGCAAAGACTGTGGCATGGAGGAACACGATTTGTGACGTCACATTCATGCATTCATACGGAGTTCACTTACCAAACGCAACGTTAGCAATTAAGGTCTGCTTGCATTTTGAACATCATCTGCGACGGTTTCGGGGAAAAAGTCGAGCAGTCGTGGTAGCAGGAAACATCTTTGCACTCTGTATGTTCGACTTTTCCACAGCACACAGACCCGCACAAAAATCCGCTCACAAGGCTTGAGTAAATGGGGGCATCACATTTTGAGACGAGTTACTCATTCGTCGTGAACAAGTTATGACCTTTTATTTCTAAATATTCACTTAAAATGTTAACCTTAGCTAGTGGTTATGTCACGTGTGTTTTGCCCGTGTATTGCGCACAATAAAAGATTTCTGAAGTTGACAATGACGCATTCAGAATTTTATTTCTTTGTGAGGCAACCCCTACAGCGCGAACACGAGTCTTTCATCCGCGATTCGCGATTTCATGGAAACTAATTAAGCTACTACTTCTAATTCCTACTTATCACCTTAAGAATTCCACTGCATTCATCAGCTTCCTTCCTGCTTTCATTTGATGCATTACAGCGCAATCCTCCAAATGTACTTATTAATGTACGTTCCCACTTACTAATTAACTAGAGCGATGGAATGGTAACCAAGATATGGGAAATACCGCCGCGAACGAGCGAGGGAGACGTGGGCGATGAAATTAAGAAATTTCGTAGGTGTTTCCGTTCGGCGAAAAGTTCACCTTATATAGGACGTCGTTTCGCAAACAAAATGATGCTACTCCTCTTGCGAAGAGCTTTGGCACAGCGGATGTGCGTCCCTCCAAGAAACCAATAATGGATTGCAATTCGGGGTCGTCGCGTTGCTGCTGTGCGATTGTAGTTGTGTTAACTACACCGACAAAGGCCGCGTCGTCGTCAGCTTCGGTATTTGCATGTTCAAATGGCACGCGCGAAAGGCAATCAGCATCCGTATGTCGCTTCCCTAATTTGTATACAATAGTCATATCGAATTCTTGAAGCTTAAGGCTCCAGCGCGCCAATCGTATCGATGGGTCTTTTAAGTTCGTCAACCAACAAAGGGAATGATTGTGACTGACAACTTTAAACGGGTGGCCGTACAAATATGGGCGAAACTTTATAACAGCCCACACCACTGCAAGACATTCTTTTTCCGTGGTGGAATAATTCTCTTCCGTGCGGGAGAGAGTCCTGCTCGCATAAGTAATTACTTGTTCGGCGCCATCTTGCCACTGCACGAGTACGTCTCCTAAGCCGACATTGCTGGCGTCGGTGTGAACCGCTGTCGGAGCGTCATCGTCAAAATGTCCGAGGACTGGCGGGTTTTGGAGGCGTTGCCGCAGCTCGTTGAACACTTCCTGCTGCTCTTCACCCCAAACGAATGTGACGTCTTCTCTGGTGAGGCGTGTCAACGGCGAGGCAATGCGTGAAAAGGTGTGAATGAAGCGTCGGTAATAGGCACACAGTCCTAAAAATCGTCTGAATGCCTTTTTGTCAGATGGTGCGGGAAAACTTGCCACGGCAGCTATTTTGTCGGGGTCAGGCCACACACCTTCACTGCTGACAAGATGCCCCAGAAACAGAAGCTCTTCGAAGCGAAAGTGACATTTTTGTGGTTTAAGCGTTAGTCCAGCAGATCGTATCGCTTGAAATACCGCGTGTAGTCGCTTCAAGTGCCCGTCGAATGTCGCATAATATACAATGACATCGTCCAAATATACCAGGCACGTTTGCCACTTGAGGCCGATAGTACGGTGTCCATGAGCCGCTGAAATGTTGCCGGTGCGGAGCACAAGCCGAAAGGAAGTACCTAAATTCATAAAGGCCATTGGGTGTCACGAATGCTGTTTTTTCTCGGTCCCTTTCGTCGACTTCTATCTGCCAATATCCGCTCCTTAAATCCATCGACGAGAAATAACGTGCATGCCGTAGTCGATCGAGGGAATCGCCTATACGAGGTAGCGGGTAAACGTCTTTTTTCGTAACCTGATTGAGCTTGCGATAGTCCACGCAGAAACGTAAGGTGCCGTCTTTTTTCTTCACTAATACTCCCGGCGACGCCCAAGGACTCTTCGACGGCTGAATAACGTCATCCTGAAGCATCTTTCGCACCTGACTTTCTATGGCCTCACGTTCCCGCGGGGCTACTCGGTATACGGGTTTTGCCGTATGGGTGTGGCCGCTTCATCCGTAACGATGCGATGTTTCGTCAAAGGCGTTTGACGAACTAATTAATAATATCCAGGAGTCTTTGCTTCTGTGTAGGCAGCAAACTTGGGCCAACATCGACGGATAGAAGTACGGGCAACAAGATGGTGTGATCGTCTTGCTCCACAGTCAAGCAGCCTGCGACCTCAGTGAGCTCCTCCACGTACACGACTGCCATACCTCTTGCAAGATGTCGTCGCTCAGGGCTGAAGTTTGTTAGTAGAACTTGCGTGTGTCCGCAATTTATGCTTACGACGCCTCTTGCAATGAATAGGAAACCCAAGCTCAAGTTTGCGGCGCGACGACAGCGCCGCGCCAGCCACGCTGCGGCTCTGTCGGAAAGCTCTGAACCTTAGGCGCGGCCGACTCAGCCCCTTTCACGGTAGCGGTAGCGCACGTGCGCACGCGTTCTTCTCTCGGTGCGGGTAACTGGGGGGCCGTCAGCTGGGTACGTTGAACCGAGAGGCTTGCTGGGCGAAGCTGCGCATTTCCGCGATGGCAGAAGCGACCCCGCGGAAGCGCAAGCGTGGTACGAAGTATTGCGGTTTAGTGGCCAGCCACAACAGTGCAGACAACACCAAGGCACACGATTCATGTGTTAAACTGTAACGGTTCCCGGGCGTGTCGCACGAGAAATAAAGGCGGCAAGCGTGGATAGCTGACAGCGCTGTCTCGACTTCTATTTTGGCTGTCTGAGTTCACCGCTTTCGTTCGTTTCGACTACCTGAATCGGTACGTAACGCGGCGCATGCACGCAGCGACTACAGTAATGATTACTCGCTGTCTTCTCGCATTGTTAAAGTCCAGTTACGGTTGTAGGTGAAGCAACTTTGTGTTTTGATTCCCCGTGGTCGTGAGACCTACCCGTAGTTGTTGAAAGTTCACATTCTCGTTATACCGTTAGCGTTGCGCGGTTGGTTGAATTCAACTGAACTCGGCACATTGTCAGAAGTTCGGCGCCTGCATTTCACGCGTGTGGAAGGCTGCTTTATCACGCCGGAACGGACGTCTGTGCATTTTCAGCAAGCTTTGACATCGTTCTGCAGGTTTGCTTTGTTTTTGTCACTTTATTAGGGTGATATATATTTAAGCCGCTAAATATAACTGGCGCTTAATACATGCCTTGCAATTGCAACCTTGAAGTAACCACCTTCTGACTTTGTGCGATTTTCTAGCCGCGTTAGCGCAACAGGTTTTATACGCCTGTCAAGTCGATATCATAAAAAGAGACTGCAAGCATGACGCGAGAGCCGAAAAAAACGAAGCGAGCAGTTCATCTTGCTTCACAGTGGTTAAAGCTCAGCTAGCTGCCTCGCGTCTTAATCGGCGGGTGATTCTCCAGCGGCACGGAGGACTTGACTCTAACCTTCTCAGGAAGCAGTGCTATGGCCGTATAATCTTTTTTTCGCAAGCCGCAAACGTTTGTTCACGAAAGTATACGGCTGCTACTGTAAGCATGCCAAATCAAAACAACAGTCATATGATTCGTAGTCCACGCCGCAGAACATCGATAGCGTGTACGGCTTCATTTCGGAGTGCATGTGGACCATTATTCATCTTTAACATGACAGAATGAGACTTACCTCTAGGTATACGTCCTACACCTTGTAATCGCGACTTGGGAAATGCATTTCGCTTTGAGTCGGGCGTCGTTGTCGTCGATCCTCTGCTCTTCACCGTTAACGTGATTGACGAGCCTTTCTCATTTTATCAAGTTCGCTTTTCGGAAGTGCCAGTCAAGCTTTAAAATCCTCTTGAAGCCGCACTGCAAGCGGTACATTGTGAGGCGCCGCAAGTGCACCGCGAGAGCTCTGCACGTGCACAGAAGCGAGCAGCAACGCGGTGGAGAGAAGGGAAAACGCGCGCTGCTTACACCCCAGTTTCTCTTTTTCTGCCAGAGATGGCGCTGCCTGTGAAGAGCAGCAGCGCCGCTAAGCGTTGCTTGGGAAGCTTATAGGCCATGGCTGAATAGCAATGTTGGAATTTCTTCGGCGATGTTGTCGGACTTGCCTAGTAGGTTGCATCTTACAGCCACGAGAGCGCTTGACCGCGGAGGGATGGTCACGTCATCGTCGAAGACGCGCAGATGTTTACATCGCTGATCCGAACAGCGCATATCCGAAACTTCATTCGGGCCATCCAGAATGTTACCGACCTGTCCGGAATGTCTATAACGGTGCCGTATTCACACAGGAAATCCATTCCCAAGACCAGGTCTTTGCAGCACTCCAACAAAATGACGAACGTAGCAACGAAAGCCGCATTACCGATGTTAATTCTGGCGGTACATTTGGCAATCGGCGTCATCAGTTGACCACCCGCGGTTTTGATGTTGGGCCCCGTCCATGAAGTTTTAATTTTTTTGAGGCAGTCGGCGAGCTTCCGGCTTATAATAGAGAAATCTGCCCCAGTATCCACCAGCGCTGTCACTGGGCGTTCGTCTATGTAAACAGCTAGGTCGGCGCTTACGATTTCCTTGGGGCTCGGCGACGTCGCATCGTCCGTCGTATCGCCGTATCGTACGGTTGGGCGTGTTGTAGCGTCTCGACGGGCGGCAACGTTCCCCCCAAAGGTCGCTGCTGTTAGTTTCCCCGACGAGGGCTGGGGGGTCTGCCTCGGGCAGCGTCGGCGTAACTACGACGGTGCGGCGAAGAGCTCGGCGCAGGTGACGGAGGGCGGGGTCGACGATGCGGACCAAATGGCTCTGCTTGCGGGTGCATGTTGCTGTCGCGGCAGTTGTCAAAACGAGCACGTGGAAAGGTCGGCGCAAAAGTCTGAGATCTCTGGTCACGGTAAGGGAAATGCGGTAAAGATGACCGGCTTCTACGCAATGGAAACAAAGTGGACGGCGGTCGACGGTGCGCCACAAGTCCGTCTGACGAACAGATGATCGACTGGTGGCCATCCTTTGCGACCAGGTTCCAGACGTTAGCGGAGGGTAGAAAGACCATGCTAATGAAGTCATGTAAAGCTAGGAACAAGGTAATTAGGATCATGCTAATTAACACGACGCTAATTACGAGCATGTAAATAAAACCAAGATAATCAAGACCTTACTCACCAACATCGTGCTAATTAGGGTCGTGCTAATTAGGATTATGCTAATTACATCTGTACTATCCAGGACCTTGCGAATTAAACCTGAGTAATTAATGCCGTGGTAATTAAGACACTATAAACTAATGTTAACTAACACGGCGCTAATTAGGAGCGTGTTAATTAGGATCGTACTATTAGAATTATGCTAATTACCTCTGTACTATGCAGGACCTTGCGAAATAAACGTGCGTCATTAATGCCGCTGTAATTAAAACATCGACAATTAGTGTTAATTAACGCGACGCTAATTAGGAGCGTGTACTTACAACCAAGATAATGAAGACCTTACTCACTGAAGTCGTGTTAATTAGGATCATGCTAATTAGTATTATGCTAATTACCTCCGTGCTATTCAGGACCTTGCAAAATAAACCTGGGTAATTAATGTCGTGTTAATTAAAACATTAACAATTAAGAAAGGACATTCAATATCATGTTAGTTAAGACCTTCCTAATCAATAACACCAATATTGAAACCGAACTGACACGGTGATTACACCGAAACAGACCAAGCATACTGAGTAGACGAGCCACGTAAAAAGCTGGAAGAAGCTAGGTGATCACAAGCTCCTCCGATGGCTCCAGCCTTCGCACAAGTAGTGCAAGCTGACCAAAATATTTTATATGCAAAGAAGCTGCTGAGTATCGTCCACCGCATAAAACACTTGACAAGCACACCGGCACTATGACAGTTACGAGTTGAACTGGGGCCTTTTCAGAATCAACGAGATTGTGCCCGAGTTCGTGTGTCAATCAATTTGATTAACAGACGCCCGCGGCGAAGAGCGGGTCCGCCCACCGCGTTTCCTCTTGCCGAGGAACAGTGCTCACGACGCAACGCCAGCGAGCGACACGATTCATCTATGAGCCTAATCGCACAGACTATGCACACACGCTCGAAGAACTAAAGGTTATATCATCACGTGGCTACGATGTCTCGCATTCACTTTCACCGCTCTCACGACGTACCACTCACAGCTATGAAGCAAGCGTGAGATTTTCGGCGAGAACTATTTACTTGTTTACTATTTACTTGTTTGTGGAGGCATTGTTTCTACTGATTCGCTACTACAGAAAAATCTTCAGACGTGTAATGTAAGTATAGCAGTAACCTGTCCGTTTATTTATCTGTAATATTCCAGAGAAGTGAAACGAGCTGCAGGAGAGTGCTGCGCGTGCGCCCTTGTTGCCTTCGAGAGTGGAAATTTCCATGCTGCAGGTGGAACGCAAGAATTTTCCGAAAGATGACAACCGCCCACGAACACGGCCGTGGGAGGCGCGATGATCAGTCAGCAAAAGGTAGCGCGAATATCACGCTGACGTCACTGCACTGTCAAAATGTTGACTGAGTGGCGGCGCTGACGCGTTCGCACGTGGTGTTCCTTTGAAAACCGCCGCAAATGCCGCATATGCGCTTGTGACGCCATTCTCGTTCTTGTTGCCGTTTTTATCAACGCTGCTATCGCGTGCTCCACACTGTCTTCCTGTCATGACCACCGTAATGGAAGCTCGGAGCAAACTCGTGTGCCCGAGAAGCTCGGGCCATCCTGCATAGCACCCTTGGACTAATTCGGCAACGGTGTCGGCGGGTTGCGAAGAAGACCGGCAAACAATTGTTCTTTGACGCCTCGCATCAAATGCTGTAGTTTCTTGGCTTCAGGCATCTCAGGATCAGCTCGTCGAAATAGGCGAGTCATGTCCTCCGCAAACGTGGCGACACTCTCATTCGGTTTCTGTATACGCGACTCGATGAGTTGTTGAGCCGAATCGCGGCGGTCGTTGTTGGCGAAGGTGTTGCGAAGTTGCTGCCGAAATTCATCCCAAGAAGACAATGTGGCCTCGCCGTTCTCATACCACGTACGAGCGCTGTCCGCTAAAGCAAATAAGACGCGCGAGCGCTTCTATTCTAAGGTCCAATGGTTTGCCATGGCGACTCGCTCATGCTGGTCTAACCATTGCTCGACGTCTTCATAAACCTCGCCGTGGAAGGTCTCGGGAATCCGAGGCTGCTCAACGGTCACCTGCGAAGCGCCTCCAGTTGCCATTTCTGCAGACGGAGTCCTTGGCTGGAGAGGTTCCAGGGGCATTGCCTCGGGACTGAGGCCTCGCTGTCGGCGACTGTAGCGGTGGACAGGAGTATCCACTGCAGGAACAGGTTCCGGTGTCGGACTGGAAGTGCCGGGTTGTGGAGGAGTCCCGGGCATCAGACGTAGTAGTCCAGCACCTCCGCCAGTGTCACAACGCGGAAATAACAAGATACAGGACCACGTTGCGACGAGGAAAGACAAGTCTGGATTCAGATAATGCAAGAGCAGACGCCTCAACGTCGTCTTCCTCAGAGAGCCCAGAACAGCAGCTCGTGCTGCTCGCTACTTTGTCCTCTGTCGTCCTGCCGGCTATTAATCGTGCTAATATTATAGCTATTAATTACAAACCCGGTTGTCATTTCGGATTCTTTTCGTTTAACACCACTAAGGTGCAAATAAATAATTGATAATTATAATTAATCTTTATTACTAAATTTTATAACTATACATGCTACAAATCGCTTATATGTCGCTGTCATCTGCCATGGTATAATAATTGTTTACATTGAAATACCACCTACGCATACATCCACTTCTACACTGACAGGCATCAACCATGAGTTTCAAATAAATTGTTGAGTTCATTACTATTTATTACTAATATATTATACGTCAGAATGCTAATGTGCATCAGAATTGCACAGTTTTCTTAAGTTTTAAAGAAATCAACACGCACTTTCCCATCAATTTAGCGACAGGCGAATTCTTTGGCCACGTAGGGCTGCTTTGCCGCAGTATCGGTATACAAAAGCTGTTCAGGAAACATTTGATAGTCGGCCAGCGAAATCACAAAATCACACCAAACAGCAATCACATAGAAAGATGTTCCTGCTTTACATTCCACAAGAGTGCATTTGGCTAATGAATTATCAAACGCTACAATCAGCTTTTTAAAACTTACCCCATGCATTTTAAATGCATGCGCTAAAATGTCGCAGGACAAAAATACAGGAGGCGAATAAAAACTTGGAGTACGCTTGAGTTAGCTCTCAAGAGCAGAACGCGATAGCGTAATCGGACCGTGTTCTAATCGCCTTCCCGATCGCTAGCCTGGCTTCGATTCTCGGTGGAGACTTAAACTATTCCGCAAGCAGAGCCAAAGTGCGGACACCCTCCGCGTTCTATATACACGTATTCGGCGCTACGAAACACGGCCACACGACCGCACAGCGGGACGATGCCGTTTAAAAGCGCGGTCGTGGGCCCAATGCGACATCTCGCATGTGTTGTGTCAAGCCGCTGAAGAACCTCCGAGATGTGCGCACCACTTACCATAAATAGTGTATATAGTTAGTATGCAAGATGATGTATGCGTGGTGGCCCAGCTGCTAAGCGCTTCGCGCCACGGATCAAACGGTCGTAGGTTTGAATGTTGAACTGATGATTTTACAGCGAAAGCTGTTATGAGATCACAACAAGGGCCCTTTTTGGCGCCGTAGTTCTCCGCCGCCGCCGCCGGTGTCCGTAACGACTATCGCTCGAAATAAGAAAAAAAAACGAAATCAGAAAAAATTTCCAGGATGGAACGAGGTTCGAACCTGGATGTCTGCGTGGGAGTCCAGTGTGCTACCTCGGATCCATGCCAGTGGTTGAAACTGCGTTGCAAAAAGACCGTATGCAGGCTTCATGTCGCGAAGGAACCACATTAACACATGCAATGTAGCGTGGTAGAAGAGCAAAATAACAACCAACCGTCACACAACGCGAATTTTGTAACCAGAAGTCACACAATGCGAATTGCGCAACGAGTGGGTTGTTGAATGCTTCCAACCCATTACAAAGGGCTCTCCCATATTTCTTCATCGTCATCAGCCGCAGCATCAACAAAGTGCACAGAATGCCTTAAAGGTGTTTAGCGGGTACCACGATTCTCTGCAGAATGAAGAAAAATGAAATAGTGGCTGCTTCCCTACTTCAAAAGACTATGATCATTTATAGCGTAGTGGGTTCCTCGCAAGTGCAATTCTATAGGTTGCCAAGGAAGCCCATAAGCCTCCCATGATGCATTTCCTCAGGGTCTCAATAAAGTTCTTTCCTTGTCTCTCTCTTTCTCACGTTGACCAATGTTGTATAGCGTGGCGGGAGAGTAAAATAACGACCGGGCATCACACGATGTGAATTGTGGGTCGTTTAGAGCTTCCAACCCATTACAAATGGCTCAGCCATTATTCTTCATCGTCATCAACCGTCGCATCAACAAATCATGTCGTGGTGGGTGCTTCCCAACTTCACAAAAATTACGATTTGTGGCGTAGTGGGTACGTTGCTAGTTTACTTGTATTAGTAGCCACAAGAGAGTTTATAACGGGCTTTAGAAATACCGCTCTTCTAGCTTTCGCTGTGACTGTGCTGCGCTTTCCGCGCAGGCCTGGCGTTTTTTTTTTATTGTTTCTTTATTTGCATCTACCTCGATCACGGACAGCGCAGATTTTTCGCTCACAGCCAAACACGCCGACGCCGCCGACACCGACACTGAAATTTCTGCGAAAGAGGCTCTTTAAGGTTCTCGCTTCAAAACTCAAATTCAGCACACGGAATCATGCTACTCGAAATGTGCCGCTTGAGAGCGTTGCTGGCTATCAGTGCCTTGAATGCAATTAGACTCTCCCCACTGAGCTTCACCGACCGCGTCCCTTTGCCGTAGACTTTGCCGCTGTAGTCGGTGTCCCAGATGCCTGGACTTGATTCATGGTTGATCACCCTGTGTGGGTGGCGCCATTTCACAGAGAACCCACTAAGCAGGCTACTGGAAATCGGCGCTATATAACGTCTACCTGGAGGATCGGAACCCGTGATTTAATTAGGTTTGCTGTGACCTGAAGCAGGGGCGTAGCCAGGGGGGGGGGGACGGTTCGAACCCCCCCCCCCCAAAGTTTTTCAGTTTTGCTTGCGTATATATATACACGGGCACATACAAACGCACGCACGAGCATACATAAAGTATGGTTGAACCCCCCCCCCCCCCGAAACAATTTCTGGCTACGCCCCTGACCTGCAGGCCTCGAACCGCACAGCCGTTGGCCGTTACCTCTCACGAGCACTCCTTCCGTAAGCACCTGCTTTCTGATACGAAGCTAGTTCCACCTACGGAGAACCGAGACATGCATTACCAGTTCAGAGTGTGCTGCGGTTCTCTACGTCATTCGGGAACACTAATTCACCATGTCGTGGCGTTCGGAAATCCACGTCCCAACAGGAGCGCATCAGAGCTTTCAGGCCTGATATTCCCGTAAGTGCAGCATGTTACAAGCGGTATAAAAAAAGCAATAGCTGTGTTACATAATAGGATTTTACCTTCAAGGCTTTCTGTAACGCCTTGTGGCCACCGCTCATCGTGACCGTGAATTTCCGGACAGGTTCACTGAACCGCAATACGTCTTATACAACAATAAGGGTCCTGCAGGAATGCATACTTTGCCACAGGACCCTTGGATTCACGTTGCAGGCGCGAATGCATACATTCCCGCTTGCAAAGTGAGTTCTCGCTGCCACCACGCTGTTGAGCCGACGTCTCATGTTCTCATATAGTGGGTGGAATCTTTCTTAGAAGACGAACCATCGCTTATCGCAGAAGACTACACCGCCACCATACCGGAGTACAGCACTGCTGTAACGAAAGGAATGTACATCGAAGGCAACGGTGCACAGTGCAGTTTGGTACCGGTGCTGTAGGCATGTGAAGCCGGCGATGTTTTCAATCTCTAGTTACGGTTCATACTGGGCAACGCCTGATAACGATGCTCTCGCAAGACCCACTGTTCTGGTTAAACATGCCTCATCGCACGTACCCACTACTCGGGATGTCAAACCGCCGAGCGATGGCTGTTCCTTCAGGGAGCAGGCCCTCGCCATAGTGCCTCTCTAGCCTCTCTAGGTGCCTCTCTAGCGTACCTGGAGCTACGTCACAGTCTTCTTTGGCCGAGGCCAACCGAGTCGCTCTGAAAGCTTCGCCGCCGAAACTGAAAGTAAAAATAATTATAAAAGTAAAAAAAATAGAAAGAAATCAAAGAAAATGAGGAATAAACCAAAATAGGATCAAGCGTTAACTAAAGTTCGCGCCGCCATGAGCAGGAAGTTCTAACGAAATGTGAAATAAAGTAACAAAAAAATGACAAAAATAAAACGATAATTCTAGTACAAAGAACAAAAGAAAGACTTTAAAAGTATTAAAAATGAACAAAGATTAGTACATAAATGTACCTGCATGCATGTCTCGATCAAATCCTTTGCCTCAATACACCGCCAAATAAGGACACACATATACATTTGAGCTCGCACGTCTCATCAAGGAGTCTCGAAATTGGCGGTATTTTTCTTTTCACCGCACTCCGTCCGCGTATACCAACCCGCGTATCGCGAAACATCGAGGAAATGAACAAAATATTCGTACCAGGGCAAAAAAAAGAAAGTGGTACTGCTTTGGAACACGTCCCGCCGACCAATCTTAACATTACTATCATCATTAACAGCTCAAACAGCGGGGAAGGTTCCACGCCCTGAAACTCGTTCTACAAGTAGAAGCGATGGTGTCAACCTGGGCGACAGGTACCACCAGTGGCGGGTGTTATCCTTTGCTTGCCACCCACCACCTGCCGAGCCATTGGCAAGCAGCCACTCTGTGCTCTCGACCATGGCTCTGGTGACAGTGGTGGTGTTTTGGGGCTTTATATATTTGTTAGTCCTGGCTTCTACTTTGACGAAGTAGACGACGACGAGGAAGACAGTAGAAAAGAATAGAATTATGCGAATCATTTGACTATATCTTTATTTTATTTTAGAATATTCCCAGCCATTACCTGCTTGAGCTATGTCGCACTGCCTTTCAAACCCTTGCTTCCATTCTTCATTCTGACAGAGCAGTTTTCTGTTTCTTTTGTATTATAAATCCTAATGCGAGTTGTGGGTGGAGTCGTACCTGCTTCAACAACAACGAGTAGTGCTTCGACGACAACAACTGCCGCCGAACGATGCGAGGTAAAGACGGCCACGGGCGCGCTGGAATTCTAGATCGTATTAAACAGCCTGGTTTAGGAAACGTTTATCAGCGTGGAAGTTATGCTACGCAGTTCTTGAAATTTCCGTAGACGCTAAAGCCTAGGCCTCATCGCGCCATCGTCCTATCGTTTGCCGACACATAATTGGGTGTGGGACGCGAGCCTTGATGACTTAAACAGGAGCGCCCATCGTGCCCTACTTTCGTTCAGTGCCGTTTGCAGTGTGCGTTGTATCTCTGTGTTCAACAGGGCATCGTGAGCACAGCTGCCGCTAATTTTCACGTTCACATCCTATATGAAGTGAATACCAAGACCTCATTCTGAGTCGGAAACTTACCGATAAACTGTCGTAATGGTTGTTTTCGTATTTATAACGCAGTATATTTTTTGCAGCTAAGCAATTGACAAGGGCACGGGAGGCGCCGCCGACTTCTCTGCCGACTTCAATTTCTGCTTCGTTCAAGAGTGACTGACAAGCACACTTGAAGCAGTGAAGTGCAAGGGAGCCCGCTCAATCTTGCTGACATGATTCACAGGTTCGGCCAGAAATGCGCTAGCTCAACATCAATCTTCCTATCTAACAAAGGGCTAATGTTCATCCGATGAAGTTTTAGATACTGTTTAACAGCGTTAAGGCAGTGACATGCGCAAGGATGTGCCTGTGAACATATATGAATATTGATTTCCCATAAGTTTATAAATCTGGCATTGTGATGATGTCCTCTCCGCGTCGGGATAGCGCGCTGTTTTTTTTTTTTTGTTCATGATGTTTAACGAGCGAGCCCAAGCTTTATTATAACTTGTCGCTTGCGAGAAAAGGAGCTAACGAAATATTTATCTTTTGAATTAAAATATTCGGATGTTTTCCAACTGACAGGCGATATGTTTGTTCAGACATCGCCATTGAGTTATAAAATTATTATTGTGTTCAAAACAGGCTTGCCAGCACCAGCCCTCATTCTTGAAAATATCGAATCAAGCAAACGCTCACAGGTTTCTATTAGTATTGAACCTTAATGAAGTCCTACAGATAATAAAGCCAAGGGAGGTATAGGGGACCTTGATTGTACTGTTGTAATTGTATTGTAATTAGTATATAAATGTGGAGAAAGTAAAGTGAACGAAAAGACAACTTACCACTTGCAGAGACCGAATCTCCAACCTTCGGATTACGCGCCCGATGCTCTACCAATTTGGCTACGGCGGCGGTCCTCCTCCCGTCCACATTATCGGGTATATATGTGCATTTAAACCTAGGAATGTTACTCAGCGCCGCTCGTAGCCATGACGGCCAATGTAGAACACCCTTTCCTTGCCAGCTGGTGTCACGCAGCACGTGTTCTTTTAACGAGCAGGCAGTTCACTAATAAGCCCACGTATATTACCTGAAGGCATCAAGTCTCCCGGAACGAGACCCTCGCTATGCATGAACGAAAGAATGGAACTTTTTATGGGTTCGTTTCTTTATCGATACAACCTTAAAGAAAACCCTCAAGTAATGAAGCCAAGAAATGCATACGGGACGTTAATTGTACTGTTTTAATTGTGGTGTAGTAATTATAATATATGTGTTAAGAAAGTGAGGTGGACGAAACGACAGCATGCCGATGGCAGGGACGTGACGCCACCTGACAAGAAAAGGGTGTTCCACACTCGCCGTCACGGCTACGAGCGAGGCTGACTAACACTCCCAGGTTTTCATGCACTTAAAAATCCGACAAAGTGCACGAGAGGACGACCGCCACGGTAGCTCAATCGGTATAGAGCATCGGGCGCGTAAAACAAAAGTTGGAGGTTCGGTCCCTGTCCGCGGAAAGTTGTCTTTTCGTCCATTTAACTTTCTTCACATTTATATTACAATTACTGCAATGTAATTAAAACATTACAGTTAAAGCATCCTATACGTTCCTTGGGTTCATTATGTGTAGATCTTCATTGAGGTTGTATCAACCATAAAACGAGCCCTTGAAGTTCCCTTCTTTCGTTGTTGGTATTGAACTACGCCATGTTTAATTAGTGCTTTTGACGCATAAGCTATTTTTGCCCGAACATGTAATAAGAGCATTGACATCTGCCTATATATAATCCATGTGCTTCCTTATTGTTTTCAATCACTGAACACTTCGGTGTTATTAATAACCTACTCTTCCTGCACATGTACAGCATTACAATTCTGGCATTAGCAGACCATAAGTGTCGATTCCGATACATCCATGTTCCAACCGCGAGGAAATGCCATGATGACCGTGCGTACGTAAATTCAGAACTTAAAGTCGTCCCGTGTAATGATTGGGGGTACTTGTATTGCTCTCGTCAGATATCGTGATCAGGCTTTTCTTTTCGCTGAAAAGCTGAAGCCATTTGCAAGTCCTCGAAATGGAACATTGGAACTCGTTTTCAAATAACACGTTTCAAAAGCGGGGAGGATATTAGCGGACGCTTCCGGTAGGGTGAAAGATCACGTTCTGGTTTGCTGCAAAAAGATGGAGATCGCCTGTCAAATGCAAAGCGATCAATTAATGACTGCTCGCATTCTCAGCATCTTCTGCGGGGGTGTATGAGAAAATGTCGAGCAGCCATGGGAGCAGGAAGGACAAATTCTCACCCTGTATGTACGGCCTTCCCACAGCACACAAGCCCGTATAAAAGTCCGCGCACAAAGGGTGAGTAAATGGGGGCATCATTCGCTGATTACATTTCAAGACATGTTCCCCATTCGTCATGAATAAGTTGCGACCTTTTATTTGTAAATATTCATTAAGCTGTTCACCTAACCTACTAACATGCCGCGTGCATTTAGCATGTGTGTTGACGCATTAAACCATGACATTCATGATTTCGAGTTTCATTTAGTTTTTACGAAACTCCGACCGCGCCAACGCGAGTTTTTCATCCGTGCTTGCAATTTCCTCAAAAAGCTTCAGCGCTTCTTCCGGCAGCTAAAGTTCACAGCCTTTCTTCGCTTCCAGCGTGCGAATCGCGTGTTCACGAAGAAACCGAAAAAGAGCGTCTATCCCGCTCAAGTCTCCAAGCCAAAACAGCGGCCGTAACACTTTCCCAATCCGGAAACTCAAGCGGGAGACGGAAGCGCTCTCGCACCTCATCCGCAGAGTTTCTGGCAAAGACTGTGGTATGGAGGAACACGATTTGTGACGTCACATTCATGCATTCATACGGAGTTCACTTGCCAAACGCAACGCGGGCAATTATGGTCTGCTTGCATTTTTAACATCATCTGCGAGCGTTTCAGGGAAGAAGTCGAGCAGCCGTGGTAGCAGGAAACAACTTTGCACTCTCAATGTGCGGCTTTCCGACAGCAGACAAACCCGCAGAAAAGTCCGCACGCAAATGTTGAGTAAATGGCGGCATCACATTTTGAGACGACTTCCCCATTCGCCGTGAACACGTTGTGACCTTTTATTTCTCAACATTCACTTAAAATGTTAACCTTAGCTAGTGGTTATGTCACGTGTGTCTTGTCTGTGTGTTGTGCACAATAAAACATCTCTGAAGTTGACAATGAGGCTTTCACATTTTTATTTCCTTTTTCGGCAACCCCTACAGCGCGAACATGAGTCTTTCATCCGCGCTCGCAGTTTCCTGGAACAGCTGCAACGGATCTTCCTGCAGCTGAAGTTCTCGGCCTTTCTTCGCTTTTTGCGTGAATCGAAGCAGGCGCTGCTCTTCCATCAGCTGCAGTTCCCACACCCTTTGTCATGAGGATGTTACTAATATAAGTAATTATTGCCGCAGAAAAATAATTATACACATCTATCAGGAATACTCAGGGCTTATCATTACGGACTATAATTTTCATCTCTCGCATACCTTTCCTTTGACACATATCACTATTAATCTGCAAATTATTTATTGTTATTGATTGCCGATGATTACTAATTTGTGATAACACAGATTACTACATATTGCTTATACGCACGAATGTCTATCGTGGTATCAGTGGCATACATCGAGATACTGGATATACTAACATTTCTTTATATACTGACAACTTTCCCCCAGAAGCTATAAATTGTTGAATAGAATATTACCATTGATTACATTGATTATATCCATGGATGACGGTACGATTGTACATCAGTGTTTCTGATTATTTCTTACTCACTCAGTCGTGATGAGCGATTAATATTTTTAAATATTTATCGTAATCAAAATACTACTTCTAATTCCTATTGGTCACCTTAACAATTCAACTGCATTCATCAACTTCGTTTATGCTTTCGCTTGATACATTACAACGCAATCCACCAAATAATCTTATTAATATATACCCCAGCTTACCAATTAACTAGAACGATAGAATGGTGACCAAGCGATGGGAAATACCGCCGCGAACGGGAGAGGTTGAGGTGGGCGATGAAATTAAGAAATTTGCAGGCGTAAATACACTTAGGTGCAACGCAAAGGGTACATTGAAGATCACTGACAGAAAACTTCGCCCTACAGAGGGCATCAAATTATCTGATAATGATAATCGGTACTAAACAAATTCTAGATATTATAGCTGATAATTACAAACCAGGTTGTCATTTCGGATTCTTTTAACACCAATGGCCACGAAGGTGCGAATAAATAATTGATAATTTTAATTAAACTTTATTACTAACTTTTGGTAACTATAAGTACTACAAATCGCTTATAGGCCACTGTCATCTGCCATCGTATAATAATTGTATACATTGAAATACCACCTACACATACATCTGCTTCTACAGCGACAGGTTTCAACCAAGAGTTTCAAATAAATTGTTGAGTTCATTACTATTTATTACTAATATCTTATACGTCTCAATGATAATGTGCATCAGAATTGCACAGTTTTTCGAAGTTTTAAAGAAATGAACACCCGCTTTCCCATCAATTTAGCGACAGGCGAATTCTTTGGCCACTTAGGGCTGCTTTGCCGCAGTATCGGTATACAAAAGCTGTTCAGGAAACATTTCATAGTCGGCCAGCGAAATCACAAAATCACACCAAATAGCAATCACATAGAAAGATGTTCCTGCTTTACATTCCACACGAGTGCATTTAGCTAATGAATTATCAAACGCTACAATCAGCTTTCCAAAACTTACCCCATGCATTTTAAATGCATCCGCTAAAATGTCGCAGGACAAAAATCCAGCAGGCGAATAAAAACTTGGAGGACGCTTGAGTTAGCTTTCAAGAGCAGAACGCGATAGCGTAATCGGACCGTGTTCTAATCACTTTCCCAATCGCTAGCCTGGCTTCGATTCTCGGTGGAGACTTAAACCGTTCGCAAGCAGAGCCAAAGTGCGGACGTCCTCCGAGTTCTATATGCATGCATTCAGCGCGACGAAACACGGCCACAAACACGTTTAAAAGCGCGGCCATCGACCCATTGCCACATCTCGCATGTGTTGTGTCAAGCCGCTGAAGAACCTCCGAGATGTGCGCACCACTTACGACAAATAGTGTATATTGTCGTGTTGGTTAAGAAGAAAGATGGTTCCCTACGATTCTGTGTAGACTACCGCAAACTGAACAAGGTCACGAAAAAAGACGTATACCATCTTCCTCGCATCGATGACTCCTTGGATCGCCTGCGTCACGCCCGTTACTTCTCGTCGATGGATCTTCGTAGTGGGTATTGGCAGATTCAAGTAGACGAAAGGGGCCGAGAAAAAACGGCGTTTATAACACCTGATGGTCTCTACGAATTTAAAGTCCTCCCTTTTGGACTGTGCTCCGCTCCAGCCACATTCCAACGAATGATGGACACAGTTTTGTGTGACCTCAAGTGGCACTCGTGTTTAGTGTATTTAGACGACGTAGTCGTTTTTTCCACGGCGTTTGAACAGCACATTGAGCGGCTTGAGGCGGTTCTCCTGGCCATTCGCACCGCCGGCCTGTCTCTGAAGCCGGAAAAGTGTCACTTTGGATACGAGGAGCTTAAATTCCTTGGCCACATTATCAGCAGTAACGGTGTTCGACCCGACCCTGAAAAGGCCGTAGCAGTTGCTTTGTTCCCGATCCCGAAGACAAAGCATGATGTACGCCGCTTTCTGGGTCTTTGTGCGTATTACCGCCGTTTTGTGCCAAATTTTTCGAAAATCGCCGAACCTCTGCAGCAACTCGTCAAGGACGACGTCGCGTTTGTTTGGGGTCCCGAACAATCAGACGCTTTCCGCGACCTTCAACAACGCCTCCAAACGCCGCCGATCCTTGGTCACTTTGACACCGAAGCAGACACAGAAGTACGCACTGATGCTAGCAACCTTGGTCTCGGAGCCATTCTCGTGCAATATCAAGATGGCGTGGAACGCGTTATTGCCTACGCTAGCCGCACGTTGTCATCTGCTGAGAAAAACTACTCAACGACTGAAAAAGAATGTCTGGCGGTCGTATGGGCTATTACGAAATTCAGGCCATACCTGTACGGACGCCCCTTCCGAATCGTCAGTGACCACCACTCTCTCTGCTGGCTGGCGAATCTGAAAGATCCTTCGGGCCGTCTCGCAAGATGGAGCCTTCGGTTACGGGGATTCGATATAACAATAGTTTACAAGTCTGGCCAGAAACACACCGACGCCGACTGTCTTTCCCGCGCACCCATCGAGACCACTGCGGAAGACAATGACGAAGATTTCAGTTGCCTTTCTATTCAAACATCCCTGAACGTGGCTCAGCAGCAACGCGACGACTTAGAACTGCGACCACTCATCGAATACCTTGAGCGACGACGCCCACAACCCCCACGTCAGTTTGCGCGTGACTTGTCATCTTTCTGTCTAAGCAACGACGTCCTCTACAAGCGCAACTTTCATCCTACGAAAACTGTTTACCTCCTAGTCGTTCCTGCTGTTCTCCACGACGACATTTTGCGAGCATGCCACGACGAACCATCGTCCGGACATCTTGGCTTCGCGCGTACTCTGGCGAGGATCAAGCAGAAATACTACTGGCGGAAACTTACAAAAACCGTCAGGCAGTACGTCAAGACTTGCACAGCTTGCCAACGCCGCAAAAATCCACCGATGAAACCAGCTGGTCTGCTTCAACCTGTACGACCCCCTCACGCACCTTTTGCTCAGGTCGGGATGGATTTACTCGGCCCGTTTCCGAAATCTTCAGCTGATAACCGCTAGATTGTCGTCGCCACCGACTACTTGACTAGATACTGCGAAACCCAAGCCGTTCAGCGAGCAACTGCTTCCGATGTGGCTAATTTTTTTGTCAAAAACATCGTTCTCCGCCACGGTGCCCCCGCTGTTATCTTCACAGATCGTGGTACGGCATTTACGGCACAATTCCTCCGAGATACCCTGCGGCTGAGTGATACGACACACCGAACAGCAACCGCGTACACCCGCAGACCAACGGGTTAACCGAACGCCTTAACAAAACAATTACAGATATGCTTTCGATGTATGTCGCCAAGGATCACAAGAACTGGGACGAAATCCTCCCATATGTCACATTTGCCTACAACACTGAGCTTCAGGAAACCACCGGCTTTGCTCCTTTTAGTCTGGTTTACGGCCGCGACGTCACTACGATGCTTGACATCATGCTACAACCAACTCCGCCGGACGCGATTACCCCGGATACAGACGTATTTGTTCAGCGCGCCGAAGAAGCCCGGAAGCTAGCACGCTTACGCATTTTGTCGCGGCAAAATCAAGGCGCTCACCGGTACAACACCCATCATAGAACTGCAACGTACGAGCCTGGCGACCTAGTCTGTGTTTGGATCCCCATACGTCAACGAGGGCGCTCCGAGAAATTGTTATGCCGATACTTTGGACCCTACCGAGTTATTCATCGCCTCGGTGAAGTCAACTACGAAGTTGTCCCAGCAGACACATCGCACCATTCCCGTAGACTACGCTCCTCGGATGTTGTTCATGTCTCCAGGATGAAGCCGTACCACAAAGTGCATGACTGCAAGTCACGCACTTTGTGGTGCGGACCCTGCCTTCAAGACCATTGTGCAGTTGTTTCCCATTTCTTTTATCTCGCCCTTGTGCTGTGCAACAGACACAAACATTCTTTTTTGGCAACGCTTTCACTGCTATTGTCTCTTTTTTGTCTGTTTTCATGTCTTTTTTTCTGGGGAGAGGGTAATGCCACACGCTAGTGGTGGCAGAAGAAGAGAGCGAGGAAGTTGGTGGCTGTTGTGGCCGAGAAAACGAACCATCGAAATTGTAATGCGGCACCTTGATCTGCCAGTTACTTCAACTATACTGTTACCATTTGGGGCTTCTGTGCTGGGGCACTCGGACGGAAATATATGCAGTGCTATCGAGAAATTCATATGCGAGTCAAATCGTCTTATTCGACACATCAACCGCTAATAATGTTTAAATTGTCATAATGACATAAACAATTTGGCCATTTAGGAGGTTATGCAACATGGTCCAATCAAAAACTTAAATTAATAAAAAAACGCTTAATTCTAATTGATACAGTAAAGTCTATTAGCTCTTAAAATTTTCAGACTTTATGATCCGCCCGACTCTTGGCCGATCCCCCTGAGTGGGTAGGTGCCATCATCCAAGGAGCATCATCATCATCATCAAGTAAACAACTGGTCGCTTCGATCGAGTTCCATGTGTGTCGTTTCCTCTCGCGACAATATAGTTAGTATGCAATACTATGTATGCGTGGTGGCCCAGCGGCTAAGCGCTTCGCGCCACGGATCAAACGGTCGCAGGTTTGAATGTCTGATTCCACTCTAACTGAAGATTATTTTATGGTTTGTTTATTTGCATGTACCTCGATCACGGACAGCGCGGATTTTTCGCTCACAGCCAAACACGCCGACGCCGCCGACGCCGACACTGAAATTTCTGCGAAAGAAGCTCTTTAAGGCTTTCGCGTTAAAACTCGAATTCAGCACCCGGAACCATGCTACTCGAAATGCGCCGCTTGAGAGCGTTGCTGGCTTTCAGTGCATCGATTAGCGAGAAATCAGGCATTCTTAAGTAATCAACTTTTTAAACGCTCCCCACTGAGCTACACCGACCCCGTCCCTTTGCCGTAGACTTTGCCGCAGTAGTCGATGTCTCAGATGCCTGGACTTGATTCATGGTTGATCATCCTGTGTGGCTGGCGCCATTTCACAGAGAACCCACTAACCAAGCTACTGAAATCGGCGCTATATAACGTGTACCTGCAGGATCGGAACCCGTGACGTACGTTTGCTGTGACCTGAACGCCTCGAACCGCACTGTTGTCGGCCGTTACCTCTCAGGAACACTTCTTCCGTAAGCACCTGTCTTCTTTTGCGAAGCTAGTTCCGCCTATGGAGAAGCGAGACATGCATTACCAGTTCAGAGTTTGCTGCGGTTCTCTACGTCATTCGGGAACACCAATTCACCATCTCGTGGCGTTCGGAAATCCACGACCCAACAGGAGCACATCAGAGCTTTCAGAGCTGATATTCCCGTATGTGCAGCATGTTACAAGCGGTATAAAAAAGCAATAGCTGCGTTTCATAATAGGCTTCTTGTAATGCCTTGCAGCCACCGCTCATCGTGCCCGTGAATTCCCGGACAGGTTCACTCACCCACAATACGTCATATTCAATAATAAGGGTCCTGTAGGAAGGCATACTTTCCCAGAGGACCCTTGGATTCACGTTGCAAGCGCGAATACATACATTCCCACTTGCAACGTGAGTTCTCGCTGCCACCACGCTGTTGAGCCGACGTCTCATGTTCTCATATGGTGGGTGGAATCTTTCTTAGAAGAGGAACCATCGCTTATCGCAGAAGACTACACCGCCACCATACCGGAGTACAGCACTGCTGTAACGAAAGGAATGTACATCGAAGGCAACGGTGCACAGCGCAGTTTGGTACCGCTGCTGTAGGCATGTGAAGCTAGCGATGTTTTCAGTCTATAGTTACGGTTCACACTGGGCAACGCCTGATAATGATGCTCTCGCACGGCCCACTGTTCTGGTTAAACATGCCTCATCGCACGTACCCACTACTCGGGATGTCAAACCGCCGAGCGATAACTGTTCCTTCAGAGAGCAGGGCGTTCGCCGTAGGCGCCTCTCTAGCGTGCCTCGAGCTACGTCACAGTCTTCTTTGGCCGAGGCCAACCGAATCGCGCTGAAAGCTCCGCCACCAAAACTGAAAGTAAGAATAATTGTAAAAGTAAAAATATAGACAGAAATCAAAGAAAATGAGGAACAAACGAAAATAGGGTCAAGCGATAACTGAAATTCGCGCCGCCATGAGCAGGAAGTTCTAACGAAATGAGAAATAATGTAACAAAAAAATGAAAAAAATAAAACGATAAATCCAGTAAAAAGAATAAAAAAAGATTTAAGAAGTATTAAAAGTGAACAAATATTTGTCTGTAAATGTACCTGCATGCATGCCTCGATCAAATCCTTTGCAACAATGTACCTCCAAATAAGCACACACATACATTTGAGCTCGCAAATCGCATCATCAATGAGTCTCGAAATTGTCGGTATTTTTCCTTTCACCGCACTCCGTCCGCGCATACCAACCCGCGTACCGCGGAACATCGAGGAAATAAACAAAATATTCGTACCAAGGCAAAAAACAAGAAAGTGGTACTGCTTTGGAACACGTCCCGCCGACCAATCTTAACATTACTATCATCATTAACAGCTCAAACAGCGGGGAAGGTTCCACGCCCTGACACTCGTTCTACAAGTAGAAGCGATGGTGTCAACCTGGGCGACGGGTACCACCAGTGGCGGGTGTCATCCTTTGCTTGCCACCCACCACCTGCCGAGCCATTGGCAAGCAGCCACTCTGTGCTCTCGACCATGGCTCTGGTGACAGTGGTGGTGTTTTGGGGCCTTATATATTTGTTTGTCCTGGCTTCTACTTTGACGAAGTAGACGACGACGAAGAAGACAGTAGAAAAATTTTTAAAAGCGCGAATTGTTGGCAATAATTTCATTTTAATTTAACATATTTCCAGCCATTACCGGCTATGGCCATGTCACGCTGCTTTTCTCATACTTGCTTCTAATTCTTCATTCTTGCAGTGCAGTTTTCTGTTTCTTTTGTATTATAAATCCTAATGCGAGTTGTGGTTGGAGTCGTACCTGCTTCAACAACTACGAGTAGTGCTTCGACGACAACCTGGTTTAGGAAACGTTTACCAGCGTGGAAGTTATGCTACGCAGTTCTTGAAATTTCCGTAGACGCTGAAGCCTAGGCCTCATCGCGCCATCGTCCTATCGTTTGCCGACACATAATTGGGTGTGGGACGCGAGCCTTGATGACTTAAACAGGAGCGCCCATCGTGCCCTACTTTCGTTCAGTGCCGTTTGCAGTGTGCGTTGTACTCGTATCTCTGTGTTCAAAAGGGCATCGGGAGCACAGCTGGCGCGAATTTCGATGTTCACGTCCTACATGAAGTGAATACCAAGACCTCATTCTGAGTCGGAAACTTACCGATAAACTGCCATAATGATTGTTTTTGCATTTATAACGCAGTATATTTTTGCAGCTAAGCAATTGACAAGGGCACGGGAGGCGCTGCCGACTTCAGTGCCGACTTCAATTTCTGCTTCATTCAAGAGTGACTGACAAGCACACTTGGAGCAGTGAAGTGCAAGGGAGCCCGCTCAATCTTGGTGTGGCCCTGATATCTTTCATTAACACAGACTGCGGAAGCACAGAACCAAGCATCTGCAAGAGATAATCAAATCTGACATGACTGACGGGTTAGGCCGGAAATGTGTTAGCTCAGCACCAGCTAATAAATGGCTATTACTCCTTTGATGAAGTTTTAGATGGTGATTAACAGCGTTAAGGCAGTGACATGCTCAAAGATGTGGCTGTGAACATATAAATACATGGATTCGTTTCCAACAAGTTTATAAGTCCGGCATTTGGATGATGTCCTTTCTGCGACGGCATAGGACGAAACGACAACTTGCCGCCGGCCGGGACGTGACGCCAGCTGGCAAGAAAACGGTGTTCCACACTCGCCGTCATGGCTACGAGCGACGCTGACTAATGCTTCCAGGTTTTGATGGACTTAATTACCCGATAAAGTGGACGAGAGGATGACCACCACGGTAGCTCAATCGGTATAGAGCATCGGGCGCGTAATCCAAAGGTTGGAGGTTCGGTCCATGTCGGCGGAAAGTTGTCTTTTCGTCCATTTAACTCTATTCACATGTATATTACAATTACTGCAATATAATTAAAACAGTACAGTTAAAGCATCCTATACATTCCTTGGGTCCATTATCTGTAGATCTTCATTAAGATTGTATCAACCATGAAACGATCCCTTGAAGTTCCTTTCTTTCGTTGTTGGTATTGAACTACGCCACGTTTAATTAGTGCTTTTGACGCATAAGCACTAAGCTATTATTGCCCGAACATGTAATAAGACCATTGACATCTGCCTATATATAAGCCATATGATTCCTTATTATTTTCAGTCACTGAACACTTCGGTGTTATTAATAACCTACTCATCCTGCACATGTACAACATTACAATACTGGCATTAGCAGACCACAAGTGTCGATTCCGATACGTCCATGTTCCAAGCGGGAGGAAATGCCATGACGACCGTGCGTACGTAAGTTCAGGACTTGAAGTCGTCGCATGCAGCGATCGGGGATACTTGTATTGCTCTCGTCAGATATTGTGATCAAGCTTTTCTTTTCGCTGAAAAGCCGAAGCCATTTGCAAATATTCGAAATTGAACATTGGAACTCGTTTTCAAACAAAACGTTTCAAAACCGCGGAGGATATTAGCGGACGCTTTCTGAACGGTGAAAGCCCATGTTCTGGTTTGCTGCAAAAAGATGGAGATCGCCTGTCAAATGCAAAGCGATCAATTAATGGCTGCTTCCATTCTCAGCATCATCTGCGGGGGTATATGAGAAAATGTCGAGCAGCAGCCATGGGAGCAGGAAGCACAACTTCTCACCATTTATGTGCGGCCTTCCCACAGCACACAAGCCCGTATAAAAGTCCGCGCACAAAGGGTGAGTAAATGGGGGCATCATTCGCTGATTACATTTCAAGACATGTTCCCCATTCGTCGTGAGTAAGTTGCGACCTTTTATTTGTAAATATTCATTAAGCTGTTCACCTAACCTACTAACATGCCGCGTGCATTTAGCATGTGTGTTGACGCATTAAACCATGACATTCGTGATTTCGAGTTTCATTTAGTTTTTAAGAAACTCCGACCGCGCCAACGCGAGTTCTTCATCCGCGCTCCCTATTTCCTCAAAAAGCTTCAGCGGTTCTTCCGGCAGCTAAAGTTCACAGCCTTTCTTCGCTTCCAGCGTGCCAATCGCGTGTTCACGAAGAAGCCGAAAAAGAGCGTCTATCCCGCTCAAGTCTCCGAGCCAAAACAACGGTGTAACACTTTCCCAATCAGGAAACTCAAGCGGGAGACGGAAGCGCTCTCGCACCTCATCCGCAGAGTTTCTGGCAAAGACTGTGGCATGGAGGAACACGATTTGTGACGTCACATTCATGCATTCATACGGAGTTCACTTGCCAAACGCAACGCGGGCAATTATGGTCTGCTTGCATTTTTAACATCATCTGCGAGCGTTTCAGGGAAGAAGTCGAGCAGCCGTGGTAGCAGGAAACAACTTTGCACTCTCAATGTGCGGCTTTCCGACAGCAGACAGACCCGCAGAAAAGTCCGCACGCAAAGGTTGAGTAAATGGCGGCATCACATTTTGAGACGACTTCCCCATTCGCCGTGAACACGTTGTGACCTTTTATTTCTCAACATTCACTTAAAATGTTAACCTTAGCTAGTGGTTATGTCACGTGTGTCTTGTCTGTGTGTTGTGCACAATAAAACATGTCTGAAGTTGACAATGAGGCTTTCACATTTTTATTTCTTTATTAGGCAACCCCTACAGCGCGAACATGAGTCTTTCATCCGCGCTCGCAATTTCCTGGAACAGCTGCAACGGCTCTTCCTGCAGCTGAAGTTCTCGGCCTTTCTTCGCTTCTTATGTGAATCGAAGCAGGCGCTGCTCTTCCATCAGCTGCTGTTCCCACAACCTTTGTCATGAAGATGCTACTAATATAAGTAATTATTTCAGCAGAAAAATAATTATACACATCTATCAGGAATACTCGGAGCTTATCATTACAAACTAGAATTTTCGTATCTCGCATACCTTTCCTTTGACACATATCACTATTAATCGGCAGATTATTTATTGTTAGGGGTGTACGAATATTCGAAAGTTTCGAATATTCGTCGAATATTACCTTTGAAATATTCGTATTCGATTCGAAAACCGTGTATTCGAAAAGTTTCGAATATTCGATAACTTCGAATATTCGAAAAATTCGAATATGCGATTCGATTATCATGCATAAAATAACTCGTCTTCCACATTTCTGCTGCGTTCGTATAGCTAAAAACGTTGCCGAGAGGAGTGATAAACATTATAAGTATACGGAGGCACGATATCTGCCTGCTACGAGCGCCCCAATACGTATGATTTATTGCTGGTGCATCTCCGACGTGCAGCGGCTGTTGGCGATCATGTAACCGTACATTTTCAATATTATGCGGCCGTAACGTGCCGCACTACCACTCGTTCACTATGCGGGACCATTTTTGAAGAAAGACAGTGACCCACATAACTGGTGGCGGACTGTAGGCACCTTCAGATACCCCAGTCTGGCAAAGCTTTGCCCCATGTAACTCCCTATACCAGCCACTTCTGTTCCAAGCGAGCGTGCCTTTTCAGTGGCAGGGGGGGGGATTGTCTCTGTTACAAGGGAGCGCCTGCTGCCTGATCATATGGAGCAACTCATATTTCTTCATGATAACAGGTAGTCATTACTTTCATTGTGCCGTGATATTTGCTTGTGTTGTGATGTGCATTGTGCTAGCCTGGACATTGTGTTCTGGAGATAGCAGTGTATGTTGTGTTGCCAGTCGAGCTGTTAATGTCTTTTTTTTTTCAAATAGCTACATGTTAAATAAAATATTGTTACTCTGGAGGCATTTTTCCTTTGATATTCGATATTCGATTCGATATTCGAAGGTGGATATTCGTATTTGATTCATATTCGAAAAATTTGATATTCGCACACCCCTATTTATTGTTAATGATTACCAATGATTAAAAATTAGCGATAACACAGATTACTACAAACTAGTTACACGCACGATCGTCTGTCATGGTGTCAATGGCATAGATTGAGATACTGGATATACTAACATTCCTTTATATACTGACAACCTTCCCCCTGAAGCTATAAGTTGTAGAATAGAATGTTACCTTTGATTACGTTGATTATCTCCATGGATGATGGTACGATTGTACATCAGTGTTTCTCATTATTTCTTACTCATTCAACCACGATAAGTCATTCACATCCTAATCAATCTACTACTTCTAATTCCTACTTATCATCTTAAGAATTCCACTATATTCATCACCTTCCTTTATGCATTCGCTTGCTACATTAAAAGGTAATCCTCCAAATACTCTTATTAATACAGACTCCCACTTACTAGATAACTAGAGCCATAGAATGGTAACCAAAGGATGGGATATATCACTGCGAATAGGAGAGGGTGGGGTAGGAGGTGAAATTAACAAATTTTCAGGCGCAAATACACTTAGCACGCAAGGCACAGGGTACATTGAAGATCACTGGCTGAAATCTTCATCCTACAGAGGGCATCAAATCATCTGATAATGTCAATTAATACTAAATATTTGTGGATATTACAGCTATTAATTGCAAACTAGAAATAGCTCACAACCAAACCCGCCGACGACGCTGCCACCGACACTGGAATTTTTGCGAAACAAGCTCTTCAGCGCTCTCGCGTTAAAACTATTCAGCATTTGGAATAATGCTACTCTAAATGTGCCGCTTGAAAGCGTTGCTGGTTTTCAGTGCCTCGAGTACAATTAGCGAGAAATGAGACATTCTTAAGTAACCAATTTTAAATGCGAAGCATTTCTTAGCGAACCTCAGGCACTTTGGCCGTTTCTATCTATCTATCTATCTATCTATCTATCTATCTATCTATCTATCTATCTATCTATCTATCTATCTATCTATCTAGCCACCTACGTCTGGGCGCTCTCCTGGTCGTCTCCATAACTTGTAATATGCCAAAATTGGCATAGCCGGGGATCAGTGTATGACGAACACGATTCACTGGTCATGACGTGAATAACGCAAACCCTTTCTCTCAGTCACGTGTGGCACATACGCGTAAACCAGAGTTAATGTTATGCGGGTACGCGCCACAGGTGATACAGAGTCTCAGCCAACACAGTAACCACGAACACACACATTGACACACAAGGAAAATGATAATATTAATAATTATTGGGGTTTTATGCCCCAATACCACGATATGATATGAGAGACGCCGTAGTGAAGGGCTCCGGAAATTTTGACCATCGGGTATTCTTTAACGTGTAACGAGATCGCACAGAACACGGGAATCTAGCATTTGGCTCCATCGAAATGCGACCGCCACGACCGGGATCGAACCCGCGACCTTCGGGTCAAGCCGACCACCTTAACCGCTACACCACCGCGGTGGACGCAAAGAAAGTGAGGAAACTGAAGACAGAAGACACCTGGAAGAAGCTCATCTACCGTCAACTCGTCCACGTGGTCCGCAACGTGGACCACGTGTATTATGAAAAAACCATCGTGAATGTTCAATACAATAAATCTGCTGAGAGAACCAGGCCTCTCATCATTATCCGTGACTTCAACATTGATTTATCAAGACCCAAAAATGCTTAATCCTCACACTGCATGAAAGACGGATTGGTTGTGGAGAGGGCATCAAAAGACCTCGTTGCCACGTCCACGACATGAGGCATCATAGATCATTTCTACGGAAGAGGCATCGAGGATTTCCACCAGCTGTAGTATACCTCGCACTTCACTGCGCTTAGACCCCTCGTAACCGCGATCACGAACGGATTCGATTAACAAGTCCGGTCCAGCTGCTGGTACTCACTGATCACGGTGATGATGACCTTGTTCAAGAACTGTCAAGAACCCCTTCAACACATACATACCAGTTCGTGAAACGTGCGTCCGTTCTCCATCATAACGGACTAGTATAAGCATAACAACTGTAACTGTGACTGTAACGTACGTGCAGTGCGCCTGCACATGCCACTCGGCTGTATATATCTAGAGAAACTATCTTGAATGAAGCTTAGTTGCCAGTAACGCCTGTCCTGTGCATCTGTGTTCCTTCTTTGTCCTGCTATCCAGCATTGAAGATTATAAGCACTACATATCAGCTTACCGCGTCTGGTGTTGCTAACACCCATGTTGCTGTTTCCATCGTTACGCAACTATAAACAAGTGGTTATATAATAGATATGCGACTCTTCAACATATGAGCGTGCGTATACCACTTCCATATTTCTCTAGCGTCATTCCGTAACGTTTCCCTCAATGTGAAAAATTACGCCACAGACACCATAACGCGCATGCTTCGCATAACATCGATTGCCACGGTACGTGGGATCTGCCAAATTTTTTAAACGCTCCCCATTGAGCTACACCGACCGCGTCCTCTTGCCGTAGACTTTGCCGCAGTAGCCTATGTCCAAGATGCCTGGACTTGACACATGGTTGATCACCCTGTGTGGGTGGCGCCATTTCACAGAGAACTCACTAAACAAGCTACTGAAAATCGGCGCTATATAACGTATTCCTGTAGGATCAGAACCCCTGACGTCGGTTTGATGTGACCTGAAGGCCTCGAACCGTACTGTGGTTGGCCGTTACCTCTCACGAACACTTCTTCCGTAAGCACCTGCCTTCTGATACGAAGCTAGTTCCGCCTACGGAGAAGCGAGACATGCATTACCAGTTCAGAGTTTGCTGCGGTTCTCTACATCATTCGGGAACACCAATTCACCATCTCGTGGCGTTCGGAAATCCACGACCCAACAGGAGCGCATCAGAGTTTCAGGGCTGATATTCCCGTAAGTGCAGCATGTTGCAAGCGGTATAAAAAAAGCAATAGCTGTGTTTCATAATAGGCTTTTACCTTCAAGGCTTTTTGTAATGACTTGCCGCCACCGTTCATCGTGGCCGTGAATTTCCGGACAGGTTCACTCACCCACAATACGTCTTATACAACAATAAGGGTCCTGCAGGAATGCATACTTTGCCATAGGACCCTTGGATTCACGTTGCAAGCGCGAATGCATGCTTTCCCGCTTGCAACGTGAGTTGTCGCTGCCACCACGCTGTTGAGCCGACGTCTCATGTTCTCATATGGTGGGTGGAATCTTTCTTAGAAGACGAACCATCGCTTATCGCAGAAGGCTACACCGCCACCATACCGGAGTACAGCACTGCTGTAACGAAAGGAATGTACATCGAAGGCAACGGTGCACAGCGCAGTTTGGTACCGGTGCTGTAGGCATGTGAAGCTAGCGATGTTTTCAGTCTCTAGTTACGGTTCACACTGCGCAACACCTGCTAATGATGATCTCGCACGACCCACTGTTCTGGTTAAACATGCCTCATCGCACGTACCCACTACTCGGGATGTCAAACCGCCGAGCGAGAGCTGTTCCTTCAGAGAACAGGCCTTCGCCGTAGGCGCCTCTCTAGCGTGCCTCGAGCTACGTCACAGTCTTCTTGGCCGAGGACAACCGAATCGTTCTGAAAGCTCCGCCGCCGAAACTGAAAGTAAGAATAGTTATAAAAGTAAAAATATAGAAATAAATCAAAGAAAATGAAGAACAAACGAAAATAGGATCAAGCGCTAACTGAAGTTCGCGCCGCCATGAGCAGGAAGTTCTAACGAAATGAGAAATAATGTAACGAAAAATGACAAAAATAAAACGATAAATCCACTATAAAGAATAAAGGAAAAATTTAAAAATTAATAAAAGTAAACAAATATTTGTCTGTAAATGTACCTGCATGCATGACTCGATCAAATCCTTTGCCTCAATGTACCTCCAAATAAGCACACGCATACATTTGAGCTCGCAAATCGCATCAAGGAGTCTCGAAATTGTCGGTATTTTTTCTTTTAACCGCAGTCCGTCCGCGTATACCAACCCGCGTATCGCGGAACATCGAGGAAATAACAAAATATTCGTACCAAGGCAAAAAAAAAGAAAGTGGCACTGCTTTGGAACACGTCCCGCCGACCAATCTTAATACATTAACAGCTCAAACAGCGGGGAAGGTTCCACGCCCTGACACCCGTTCTACAAGTAGAAGCGATGGTGTCAACCTGGGCGACAGGTACCACCAGTGGCGGGTGTTATCCTTTGCTTGCCACCTACCACCTGCCGAGCCATTGGCAAGCAGCCACTCTGTGCTCTCGACCATGGCTCTGGTGACAGTGGTGGTGTTTTGGGGCCTTATATATTTGTTAGTCCTGGCTTCTACTTCGACGAAGTAGACGACGACGAAGAAGACAGTAGAAAAAATTTTAAAAACGCGAATCGTTGGCAATAATTTCATTTTTATTTAACAGATTTCCAGCCATTAGCGGCTATGGCCATGTCACGCTGCTTTTCTCATCCCTGCTTCCAATTCTTCGTTCTTGCAGTGCAGTTTTCTGTTTCTTTTGTATTATAAATCCTAATGCGAGTCGTGGGTGGAGTCGTACCTGCTTCAACAAGTACGAGTCGTGCTTCGACGACAACAACTGCCGCCGAACGATGCGAGGTAAGGATGGCCACGGGCGCGCTGGAATTCTAGATCATATTAAACAGCCTGGTTTAGGAAACGTTTACCAGCGTTGAAGTTATGCTACGCAGTTCTTGAAATTTCCGTAGACGCTAAAGCCTAGGCCTCATCGCGCCATCATCCTATCGTTTGCCGACACATATTTGGGTGCGTGACGCGAGCCTTGATGACTTAAACAGGAGCGCCCATCGTGCCCTACTTTCGTTCAGTGCCGTTTGCAGTGTGCGTTGTATCTCTCTGTTCAACAGGGCATCGTGAGCACAGCTGGCGCGAATTTTGATGTTCACGTCCTATATGAAGTGAATACAAAGACCTCATTCTGAGTAGGAAACCTACCAATAAACTGCCATAACGATTGTTTTTGTATTTATTACGCAGTATATTTTTGCAGCTAAGCAATTGACAAGGGCACGGAAGGCGCTGCCGACTTCAGTGCCGACTTCAATTTCTACTTCATTCAAGTGTGACTGACAAGCACACTTGGAGCAGTGAAGTGCAAGGGAGCCCGCTCAATCTTGGTGTGGCCCTGATATCTTTCATTAACACAGACTGCGGAACCACAGAACCAAGCATCTGCAAGAGATAATCAAATCTGACAAGAGTGACAGGTTAGGCCGGAAATGTGTTAGCTCAGCACCAGCTAATAAAGGGCTATTACTCCTCTGGTGAAGTTTTAGATGCTGATTAACAGCGTTAATGCAGTGACATGCTCAAAGATGTGGCTGTGAACATATAAATACATGGATTCGTTTCCAACAAGTTTATAAGTTCGGCATTGGAATGATGTCCTTTCTGCGACAGCATAGGACGAAACGACAACTTGCCGCCGGCCGGGGCGTGACGCCAGCTGGCAAGAAAACGGTGTTCCACACCCGCCGTCATGGCTACGAGCGACGCTGACTAACGCTTCCAGGTTTTGATTCACTTAAATACCCGATAAAGTGGACGAGAGGACGACCGCCACGGTAGCTCAATCGGTATAGAGCATAGGGCGCGTAATCCAAAGGTTGGAGGTACGGTCCCTGTCGGCGGAAGGTTGTCTTTTCGTCCATTTAACTTTATTCAAATGTATATTACAATTACTGCAATATAATTAAAACAGTACAGTTGAAGCATCCTATACGTTTCTTGTGTTCATTATCTGTAGATCTTCATTAAGGTTGTATCAACCATGAAACGAGCCCTTGAAGTTCCCTTCTTTCGTTGTTCGTATTGAACTACGCCATGATCAGTTAGTGCTATTGACGCATAAGCTATTTTTGCCCGAACATGTAATAAGACCATTGACATCTGCCTATATATAAGCCATATGCTTCCTTATTCTTTTCAATCACTGAACACTTCGGTGTTATTAATAACCTACTCTTCCTGCACATGTACAACATTACTATTCTGGCATTAGCAGACCACAAGTGTCGATTCCGATACATCCATGTTCCAAGCGCGAGGAAATGCCATGATGACCGTGCTTACGAAAATTCAGAACTTAAAGTCGTCCCATGTAATGATTGGGGGTACTTGTATTGCTATCGTCAGATATTGTGATCAGGCGTTTCGTTTCGCTTAAACGCCGAAGCCATTTGCAAATCTTCGAAATTGAACATTGGAACTCGTTTTCAAATAAAACGTTTCAAAAGTGCGGATGATATTAGCGGACGCTTTGTGAACGGTGAAAGCCCATGTTCTGGTTTGCTGCAAAAAGATGGAGATCGCCTGTCAAATGCAAAGCCATCAATTAATGGCTGCTTGCATTCTCAGCATCATCTGCGGGGGTATATGAGAAAATGTCGAGCAGCCATGGGAGCAGGAAGCACAACTTCTCACCATTTATGTGCGGCCTTCCCACAGCACACAAGCCCGTATAAAAGTCCGCGCACAAAGGGTGAGTAAATGGGGGCATCATTCGATCGCTGATTACATTTCGAGACAATTCCCCACTCGTCGTGAACAAGTTGCAACCTTTTCATTGTAAATATTCATTCAGATGTTCACCTTACCTTCTAACATGCCGCGTGTATTTAGCCTGTGTGTTGACAGAGTAAAACATGACATTCAGGATTTCAAGTTTCATTTAGTTTTGAAGCAACTCCGACAGCGCCAACACTAGTTTTCCATCCGCGCTCGCAATTTTCTGGAAAAGCTTCAGCGGTTCTTCCGGCAGCTGAAGTTCACAGCCTTTCTTCGCTTCCAGCGTTCCAACCGTGTGTTCACAGAGAAGCCGAAAAGGAGCATCTGTCCCGCAAGGGTCTCCGCGAGCCAAAACAACTGCCATAACACTTTCACAATGCAGAAACTCAAGTGGGTGACGGAAGCGCTCTCGCGCCTCATCCGCAGACTTTCTGGCAAAGACTATGGCATGAACGAACACGATGTGGGTCGTCTCATTCATGCATTCACACTGAGCCGTTTCTTTATACAATCCCGTAACTCCGACTTTGACAAGAAGAAATAGTCACCCCGGATTGCATATGCTTCGTAAAGCCTACAAGGTGAGCCTACACCTCCCCCCTAACACAAAAACCACTAAACTTCTTCAACTTGGGCTCCGTAACACCACACCCGAACTCATATAGAAAGCCACAGACAAGCGCAATACACTCGCCCAGCTCAGTCTGTCACCGGACGCTACATACATGACACCCTCAACATTCACATTCCAGCAGCCGACCCCACACTTCTACCAGTCCCCCGACCCATACACTCCTAGCTCATAGTAAAACCTCTCCCTAGAAACACTCACACCGCCTACCATTCGGCATGCCGCAAGGCCCGTCACCCGTGCAAAAGCTTTCCACAATTACTAAGGTTCCAAAGAGGGCACCGTATGGGTGGATGCAGCTTGCACGGGCGAAGACGCGGCAGTTGCTGTCGTTGATCACACACTCCAACCCATCGTAACTCTCCTCCTTCCTCAGGCATCCACCCTGGAATCCTCGAAAGAAGCGGCGATCGCGCTTGCCCTCACACACACTGATGCCCGGTACATCCTTTCCGACTCGAAAACCGCGATCGTAAATTTTGCGCGAGGAAGAGTCCACGAGACCGCTTTCCGCATTCTCAGCTCATCCACCAAAAACCCGGCCCGCCGTGTGAACCTCATCTGGGTGACTGCGCACTCTGGGAACCCTGGCAACGAAGCCGCCAAAGAACCCGTCCGAGCTCTCATCAACCGGGCGGCGGCGGAATCGAAGTCGGGCTCTTCCAGGGAGCGCATGCATTCGTTCAACGAGATGACCCAGGCATATCGCACCGAACGCCCGCTATACCCATTATCCCACCGATCCCTGGACCACTTTCACCAAATATTATGGCGCCTCATTCAAACCCGCACCCTTTCCTCCTCCGATTTCCTTTCCCGCATCTATCCAGGAACATGTACACCACGTCCAATGCACCTACCCCTATGTTACCCTAACCCAAATTCTCCTGGATGCCCCGCGGGTCCTGGAGCCCCTGACCACATGGGAGGAATGGGAGACCCTGCTGCGCTCGACAGACGCGGCCAAGCAGAAGATCGCCACTGACCGGGCCGCCCACGTCATGGAACTGCATGAACTCATGAACGCTTAGCGCAGTGGGGTCCTGCGAAGACCCTGGGACGTACGTGCCAACCCCTTGTCTTTCCCCTTTTATTTTTCTTTTGCTTTCTTCGGTCAGCGTGCGCTGCGAACATGAAACAACCTAAAGAAACATTCATCATCAGAAGTTGGACGTTGTCACAAAGTTGCATATATTCTTTATGTCGAATCAAGCAAGAACTCATACGCTACAATTTATATTGAAGTTCGTTATGTTTACTCCGTTACTAAAGCATAAGCATTTTTTTTCCGAATACAGAATAAGAACATTGACATCTGCTTGTATAAACTCTATGCTTTTTCAAACGTTATCTCCATGATAGAATGTTCATATTGTCAAAAACGGTACATTGGCGAAACGGGACAAGCTGTTAATGTTAGATTAAACGGGCATCGTGCGGACACGGCGAAGAAGTTACCCAAAGCAGTGGCACAGCATTTAATGTAGCAGGTCACAACTTCGAAGATCGCAAACTTTACATACTACAGTCAAACTTCCGGTCCCCAAGAGACAGAAAATATACAGAGTCATACCTTATTCACAAGTTCAATACACTCCAGCCAGCAGGTAGTAACGTTTCTAAGGGGGCTCTTGAATCTATTCGGTATGGTACATACACAACGAAAACCAATGAGAGTTAAGCTCTTCTTCTAGGAATTTCGAACCTACTATTGTTAAAATGCCACGTGCTTCCACTGACAATCACTCAGCGAAACGTATACCCTCCCCTCTCCCCCTTTTTTTGTTCCTTTTCCTTTCTTTTTTCCCGCCTTCCTTATGACTCACACAGTTCGTCACGGCGGCCTCTCCCTCCCCCACCCCCACTCTGGCAGTTGCCCTCCCCTTCTACCGTGTGGTGGAGCGGGCACGAAACATATGCACACAATAGCTAAGGAAATCAGTTCCAGCCTTGAAGAAGACAAGTCCATTTGTCGAAACGTCGGCTCGAGCACCCACCTCCTGTATACGGATTTTCTCATCCTATGCTTTTTGATTGTTTTAAATCACTTAACACCTCAGTGATGAAAAATTTGTGAACAAGGGGTGTCGCTGCAGCCGGCGTTTCAAAAAGCGGACTTGTCTTCTTCAAGGCCACTTGTAAAAACGCCGGTGTTAGTGACACCCGTGTTCACGAATTTTTCATCTCTTCATGTTCCCGTCTTCCCCGGAAGTTCTGCCTTTTTTGAGTGCTCAATTGTTATTAATTACCTACTCTTCCTGCACAGGTACAGCATTAGGCATCTGACATATATCTATTCCGGTACATACCTTTTTCAAGCCCAGGGAAATACCATGGTGCCAGCGTGTATACAGATCAGGAATGAAAATTCTTGTCGAGTGTGAGTACTTGAAGCCACCACAGGCAATGATTGGCTGTGCTTGTGTTGCTCACGTCTTGTATACTGCGATCAGGCTTTTCTCTTGACGGAAAACCTGATGAACCCATTTACAAATGCTTCAAATGCAACATCGGAACGCGTCTTCAATTAAAACCTTTCAAAAGCGCGGGGGATATTAGCGAATGTTTTCGTAAGGGTGAAACGGGCCCGGTTTGTTCTGAAAAAGATGGAGTTGATTTGTCAAATGCAAAGCGTTCAGTTAAGGTCTGCTTGCATTTTGAACATCATCTGCGAGCGTTTCAGGGAGAAGGTCGAGCCGCCGTAGAATCAGGAAACAACTTTGCACTCTTTATGTGCAGCCTTCCCACTGCACACAGAAGCAGGGTGTCGGAACGAAATGTTTTTCGTTTCGGTTTTAGTTTCGTTCCACCGCAAAATGTTCCGTTTCGTTTTTGTTCCGGAACGAAAAAAGAAACGTTCCGCAACGGTTCGTAACGGTATTTTTTTTTTCTTTTGTATGAAAAAAAAGTATGAAAAAGGTAAAGCAATCATAAAAAAAAACATTGGATTTGTGATGTAGTTACTTGCCCTCTTCTTAAGAAAGTGGTACAAGGGTAAAACAAGTTCTTCAGAGGAGCGGAAGTAACTGTACCACGTATTCCTACCAACTAGCACAAACCAGTATTCATTTCAAAGTCATAGTATTTATTTTCTCACAAGACAGATACGAATTTTTTTAGTTGGCTCAATGCTTTGTGTCAAGAAAGTGAGCACGATCTCAGAAGCAGCACGTCATTGAGTATACTCTCTGATATGCGAGACCGCTGTTCTGATAAAAAGATTGCCAGGCCTGCGTGAAACACGCAGCACAATCACAGCAAAACCTAGAAGAGCGGACTTTGTAGAGCCCGTTGTTATCTCTTGGGGCAACTAGTACAAGTAAACATGCAAGATACCCACTATGCCATTTTTCGTCATTCTTCGGGGAATCGCGGTACCCGCTGCACATCTGTAAGGCATTATCTGCACTTTGCGCTGTGGCTGATGATAAAGAATTATGGCTGAGCACATTGCAGTTGGTTGGAAGGAGTGTAACGGAATGGGCGCCTCCATTCCATTCCAATTCCATTCCGGGGAATTAGAACTTGACGCAATTCCATTCCTTTCAATTCCTCGGAATGAAAAAAAAAACTTAGCCCATTCGCACTCTGGGAATGGCCTGGCAGTTTGATTCCATTCCTGTAATTCCTCAACGTAGGAAAGGCATCTTGATAGATTTATCGAGTTAAGAATGAACGCCCCATAAAGCTGATGTCATCAGATACACTAATAACTGCAAAAGTACGCTCAACCCGTTACCAAGGTCGAGGAATAGTAGCTTGGTGACATACCTCGCGCAGTACAACCACCCTACTAATTCCCATAGGGGCAGTTCTCCCGCTACCTATAGTATTTTGCGTGGTCAACATGTTTGAACGAATGGTGGTGTTTCAATATTGTTTAAGCTTAAATCTAAAATGACGACATAGCGTATTTTTATGCTGCAAAAGCACCTTTGCATCAAATACGGAACACTGGGCCGCACTGCCCGTCAACACTCACGCTTGTCAAGCGCGCCTCGCAAGCATGGATGGGGTGAGGAGAACTTTCTGTGTTCGCCTGTGCGCAGGTATGCAATGTCTTCCTTGTCGCAAAGGTTATTGACGTGTGTCAGGTACTAAACTGCTCGTGAAATAAAGATCAGGCTGTGCATAGAGTATTCGCCACTTTCGGGTGGGGGTATCAATGGGAACCAACGCGCAGGGGTAATTGGTTTCTCCCTTCGGTATCTGCTAGGATAATGCGTTTGTTTGTACACTAACTTATGCCTCTGTTTGTGGTAGGCGCGTTGCTTATAAATGTACCGTGCTTGTAATCAGCCAAGCCATTTTAAAAATACTACTTTAGTGCTAATTTTACGAGGCTCTGACTTACTAACGTTTGAAGTTTGAAAAAGAGCACGTAGACGAAAACGTCCTCTATTTTCGGAAAAAGACGTGATTCCATTCCCATTCCATTCGGTGCAAAAGGCGCTTAATTCCATTCCCATTCCATTCCTTCAAGCGTTGTCCCCATTCTATTCCGGAGTCGCGAAAATGTGGAATGATTCCGGAGTCATTCCAATTCAGGAGTGGCAACTCCGCAACACTGATGGGAAGCATTAAACCACACACTCTTTGCGCTATTAGCTTTGTGTGATGACTGGTTGTTATTTTACTCTTCTGCCACGCTATATTACATATGTTAACGCGATTCCTTGCCGGACATGACGCCTGTGTAGAGTATTTTTGCGATGGAGTTATAAGCACCAGCGTGACACTGTGGTGGAAGACCCGGCTGCTACGCAGAGGGCGCAGTCCTAGAAATTTGTTTCTCATTTAATTTTTTCTTATATCACGCGATAGCGGTCACGTACACCGGCTGCCGCGGACAACTATGGATCCAAAATCGGCTGTTGTGATCTCATAACAGCTTTCGCTGTAACAAACTTCAGCGCCGACAATGCCCTCTCCACTTTGGCCTGCTTGACAGGCGCGCAAAAGTCCACTTGCGTTAATATAAACATCTCTGGTTGCCACCGTTCTCGTTTTTCGCACAATTTCAACATATCTTTGCTCGGGAATTCCTGTCTGAGGTACGCGCTAATACTATACCCTGGGATATGCTTACATTGCATGAGCTCAGTTGTTCCGGATTGCGAAATTTTGTCGTGAACCGAAAAACGATTGAAAAAATTTCGGTTTCACTCCGGAACGAAATAATAAATAAAGTTTCGGTTACGTTTTCGTTCCGGTCAAAAATATCGTTTTTTTTTTCGTTTTTCGTTTTCGGTTTTCGTTCCGTTCCGACACTGCACAGAAGCGTACAAAAGTCGCCACACACACGGAGTGAGTAAATGGGGGCATCATTCGCTAATCACATTGTGAGACAAGTTCCCCATTCGTCGTGAACAAGTTGCAAACCTTTTATTTGGAAGTATTCACTTAAATGTTAACATTAGCTAGTGGTTATGTCACGTGTGTTTATCCTGTGTGTTGTGCACAATAAAACATGTCTGAAATTGACATTCATACTTTCAAAATTTTGTTTCTTTTTAAAGTCTTTGTGCGACAGCGGGGCACATACGTCCCACTTTTCCATCTGCAGAAAACATTTTCTCCCACATCCTCCGTATCAATTAGCGCAACACTAAGTCACTCATATCTTACCTGTCTTCGTAATCTCGAGGAAAATTCTTTTACTACGCTTTCGAAGGGCGGAATTAGTGTTACAATGGCGTTGAATTTCGACCAATTTTTTATGTTCGCTTCTAAATTTTCCTCTTCTTCATATACATAGAAAGAACTTACCAATCGAAATGCCAGATCATTTCCTTTTTTTCTGGTTTTTCCGAGAAGCAATTTTAGCTGTCAGTCATCACGAGTTCTTGTAAATCTGCGCAATAACTTGACCGATAAATGCACCGAAACACAATCCCCTCGAAATTGCCACGCTCATCCCTCAGCATAATTGCGGATATTGATGCGTGGAAATATTTTTCTTGATATCATATACCTCTTGAAAAGGAGGCACATATTCAGGACTTATATAAGTAGGCACATATTCAGGAAACTTTCGCCCAGAAGCTATAAATTGTTCAATAAAATATTACCATTAAAAACGTTGGTTACCTCCGTGGATGACGGTACGATTGTACACCAGTGTCTCCGATTATTTCTTATTTACTCAATCGTGATGAGCGATTAATATTTTTAAATACTTGTCGTAATCAAAATACTACTTCTAATTCCTACTTATCACCATAAAAATTCCACTGCATTCACCACCTTCGTTTATGCATTCGCTTGCTACATTAAATGGCAATCCTCCAAATAATCTTATAAATACATACTCCCACTTACTAATTAACTAGAACGATAGAATCGTAACTAAAGAATGGGAAATATCGCCACGAATGGGAGAGGGTGAGGTAGGCGATGCAATTAAGAACTTTTCAGGCGTAAATACAATCAGCACGCAAGGGACAGGGTACATTGAAGATCACTGGCCAAAATCTTCATCTTCCAGAGGGCATAAAATAATCTGATAATGACAATCAATACTAAATATTTGCGGATATTAGTTCTGTCAATTACAAACTGGTTTGCCATTTCGGATTTTCTTCGTTTTACACCAATGTCCACTAAGGTGCAAATAAGTAATTGATAATTATAATTAAACTTTATTACTAATCTTTATAACTACAAATAGTACAAATCGCTTATATGCCACTGTCATTTGCCATCGTATAATAATTGTATACATCCAAATACCATCTACACATACATCTGCTACTACACTGACAGGTTTCAACCCTGGCTTTCCAATAAAATGTTGAGTTCATTACTATTTATTACTAATATTTTATACGTCAGGGTGCTAATGTGCATCAAAACTGCACAGTTTTCCTAAGTTTTAAATAAATCAATACGCACATTTACATCAATTTCGCGACAGGAGAATTCTTTGGCTACGTAGGGGTACTTCGCCGCAGTATCGGCATACAAAAGCTGTTTAGGAAACATTTGATATTCGGCCATAGAAATCACACCAAACTGTAATCACATGGAGAGATGTGCCTGCTTTACATTCCGCAAGAGGGCAATTAGCGAATAAATTATCAATACGCTACAATCAGCTTTTTTAAAACTCACCCGGTGCATTTTAAATGCATCCCCTAAAATGTCCCAGGAGAAAAATCTAGCAGGCGAATGAGAACTTCGAGGACACTTGAGTTAGCTTTCAATAGTAGAACGCGATAGCATAATCGGACCGTGTTCTAATGGCCTTCGAAATCGCTAGCCTAGCTTCGATTCTCGGTGGAGACCAAAACCCTTCCGCAAGCAGAGCCAAAGTGCGGTTACATATATTCGGCGTGACGAAACACGGCCACACGACCACACAGCGGGGCGATGCCGTTTAAAAGCGCGGCCGTGGGCCCTTTGCGCGTTCTAGCATGTGTTGTGTCAAGCCGCTGAAGAACCCCCCGAGATGTGCGCACTACTTACGATAAATAGTGTATATAGTTATTATGCAAGAGGATGTATGCGTGGTGGCCGAGCGGTTAAACGCATCGCGCCACGGAGCAAGGGGTCGCAGGTTTGAATGTCCGATGCCACTCTAACTGAAGATTTTTTATTGTTTCTTTATTTGCATCTACCTCGATCACGGGCAACGCGGATTTTTCGTTTACAACCAAACACGCCGACGCCGCCGACACCGACACTGGAATTTCTGCGAAACAAGCTATTTAACGCTCTTGCGTTAAAATTAAAATTCAGCCTACGGAATTATGTTACTCGAAATGTACCGCTTGAGATCGTTGCTGGATTTCAATGCTTTGAGTACAATTAGCGAAGAATGAGGCATTCTTAAGTAATCATTTTTTTTAAACGCTCCCCATTGAGATACACCGACCGCGTCTCATTGCCGTAGGCTTTGCCGCAGTAGTCGATGTCCCGGATGCCTGGACGTGATTCATGGTTGATCACCCTGTGTGGGTGGCGCCATTTCACAGAGAACCCACTAACCAAGCTACTGGAAATCGGCGCTATATGACGTATTCCTGGAGGATCAGAACCCGTGACGTAGGTTTGCTGTGACCTGAAGGCATCGAACCGCACTGCGGTTGGCCGTTACCTCTTAGCAACACTTCTTTCGTATGCATCTGTCTTCTTTTACGTAGCTAGTTCCGCCTACGGAGAAGCGAGACATGCATTACCAGTTCAGAGTTTGCTGCGGTTCTCTACGTCAATCGGGAACACCACTTCACTACCTTTGGGCGATCGGAAAATCACGTCCCAACGGGAGCGCATCAAAGCTTTCAGTGCTGATATTCCCGTAAGTGCAGCATGTTACAAGCGGTAAAAAAGCAATAGCTGTGTTTTATAATGGGCTTTTGCCTTCAAGACTTTTTTGTATTGCCATTGCCTTGCGGCATCCGCTCATCGTGCCCGTGAGTTTTCGGACACGTTCACTCACCCACAATACGTCTTATACAATAATACGGGTCCTGCAGGAATGCATACTTTCCCATAGGACCCTTGCATTCACGTTGCAAGCGGGAATGCATACATTCCCACTTGCAACGGAAGTTCTCATTGCCACCACGCTGTTGAGCCGACGTCTCATGTTCTCATATGGCGGGTGGAATATTTCTTAGAAGACGAATCATCGTTTATCGCAGAAGGCTGCACCGCCAGCATACCAGAGTGCAGTGCTGTGGCGAGAGGAATGTACATCGAAGCCAACGGTGCACAGCGCAGTTTGGTACCGGTGCTGTAGGCATGTGAAGCTAGCGATGTTTTCAGTCTATAGTTACGGTTCACACTGGGCAACGCCTGATAATGATGCTCTCGCACGGCCCACTGTTCTGGTTAAACATGCCTCATCGCACGTACCCACTACTCTGGATGTCAAACCGCCGAGCGACAGCTGTTCCTTTAGAGAGCAGGCCTTCGCCGTAGGCGCCTCTCTAGCGTGCCTCGAGCTACGTCACAGTCTTCTTTGGCCGATGCCAACCGAATCGCTCTGAAAGCTCCACCGCCGAAAGAGGAAGTAGAAATAATAAAAGTAAAAATAGAGGCAGAAAACAAAGAAAATGAGGAACAAACGAAAATAGGGTCAAGCGCTAACTGAAATTCGCGCCGCCATGAGCAAGAAGTTCTAATGAAATGAGAAATAATGTAACAAAAAATGAAGAAAAAGAAAACGATAAATCCGGTATAAAGAACAAAAGAAGGATTTAAAAAGTATTAAAAGCGAACAAATATTTGTCTGTAAATGTACCTGCATGCATGCCTCGATCAAATCCTTTGCCTCAATGTACCTCCAAATAAGCACACGCATACATTTGAGCTCGCAAGTCGCATCAAGGAGTCTCAAAATTGTCGGTACTTTTCCTTTCACCGCACTCCGTCCGCGTATACCAACCCGCCTATCGCGGAACGTTGAGTAAATGAACAAAATATTCGTACCAAGGCAAAAAAAAAAGAAAGTGGTACTGCTTTGGAACACGTCCCGCCGACCATTCTTAATATTACAATCATCATTAACAGCTCAAACAGCGGGGAAGGTTCCACGCCCTGACACTCGTTCTACAAGTAGAAGCGATGGTGTCAACCTGGGCGACAGGTACCACCAGTGGCGGGTGTTATCCTTTGCTTGCCACCCACCACCTGCCGAGCCATTGGCAAGCAGCCACTCTGTGCTCTCGACCATGGCTCTGGTGACAGTGGTGGTGTTTTGGGGCCTTATATATCTGTTAGTCCTGGCTTCTACTTCGACGAAGTAGACGACGACGAAGAAGACAGTAGAAAAAAATTTTATAAACGCGAATTGTTGGCAATAATTTCATTTTAATTTAACAGATTTCCAGCCATTACCGGCTATGGCCATGTCACGCTGTTTTTCTCATCCTTGCTTCCAATTCTTCATTCTTGCAGTGCAGTTTTCTGTTTCTTTTGTATTATAAATCCTAATGCGAGTTGTGGTTGGAGTCGTACCTGCTTCAACAACTACGAGTCCTGCTTCGACGACAACTGCCGCCGAACGATGCAAGGTAAAGATGGCCACGGGCGCGCTGGAATTCTAGATCATATTCTACAGCCTGGTTTAGGAAACGTTTACCAGCGTGCAAGTTATGCTACGCAGTTCTTGAAATTTCCGTAGACGCTAAAGCCTAGGCCTCATCGCGCCTTCGTCCTATCGTTTGCCGACACATATTTGGGTGCCTGACGCGAGCCTTGATGACTTAAACAGGAGCGCCCATCGTGCCCTACTTTCGTTCAGTGCCGTTTGCAGTGTGCGCTGTATCTCTGTGTTAAACAGGGCATCGTGAGCAAAGCTGCCGAGAATTTTGATGTTCACGTCCTATATGAAGTGAATACCAAGACCTCATTCTGAGTAGGAAACCTACCGATAAGCTGCCATAATGATTGTTTTTGTATTTAAAAGGCAGTATATTTTTGCAGCTAAGCAATTGACAAGGGCACGGGAGGCGCTGCCGACTTCAGTGCCGACTTCAATTTCTGCTTCATTCAAGAGTGACTGACAAGCACACTTGGAGCAGTCAAGTGCAAGGGAGCCCGCTCAATCTTGGTGTGGCCCCGATATCTTTCATTAACACAGACTGCGCAAGCACAGAACCAAGCATCTGCAAAAGATAATCAAATCTGACATGACTGACAGGTTAGGCCAGAAATGTGTTAGCTCAGCACCAGCTAATAAAGGCTACTACTCCTCTGATGAAATTTTAGATGCTGATTAACAGCGTTAAGGCAGTGACATGCTCAAAGATGGGGCTGTGAACATATAAATCCATGGATTCGTTTCCAACAAGTTTATAAGTTCGGCATTGGGATGATGTCCTTTCTGCGACAGCATAGGATGAAACGACAACTTGCCGCCGGCCGGGACGTGACGCCAGCTGGCAAGAAAACGGTGTTCCACACTCGCCGTCATGGCTACGAGCGACGCTGACTAACGTTTCCAGGTTTTGATGCACTTAAATACCCGATAAAGTGGACGAGATGACGACCGCCACGGTAGCTCAATCGGTATAGAGCATCGGGCACGTAATCCAAAAGTTGGAGGTTCGGTCCCTGTCCGCGGAAAGTTGTCTTTTCGTCCATTTAACTTTCTTCACATTTATATTACAATTACTGCAATATAATTAAAACAGTACAGTTAAAGCATCCTATACGTTCCTTGGGTTCATTATCTGTAGATCTTCGTTAAGGTTGTATCAACCATGAAACGAGCCCTTGAAGTTCCCTTCTTTCGTTGTTGGTATAGAACTACGCCATGTTTAATTAGTGCTATTGACGCATAAGCTATTTTTGCCCGAACATGTAATAAGAGCATTGACATCTGCCTATATGTAGGCCATATGCTTCCTTATTGTTTTCAATCACTGAACACTTCGGTGTTATTAATAACCTACTCTTCCTGCACATGTACAACATTACTATTCTGGCATTAGCAGACCACAAGTGTCGCTTCCGATACATCCATGTTCCAAGCGCGAGGAAATGCCATGATGACCGTGCTTACGTAAATTCAGAACTTCAAGTCGTCCCATGTAACGATTGGGGGTACTTGTATTGCTCTCGTCAGATATTGTGATCAGGCTTTTCGTTTCGCTGAAAAGCCGAAGCCATTTGCAAATCCTCGAAATGGGACATCGGAGCTCATTTTCAAACAAAACGTTTCAAAACCGCGGAGGATATTAGCGGACGCTTTCTGAACGGTGAAAGCCCATGTTCTGGTTTGCTGCAAAAAGATGGAGATCGCCTGCGAAACTGCAAAGCGATCAATTAATGGCTGCTTGCATTCTCAGCATCATCTGCGGGGGTATATGAGAAAATGTCGAGCAGCCATGGGAGCAGGAAACACAACTTCTCACCATTTATGTGCCGCCTTCCCACAGCACACAAGCCCGTATAAAAGTCCGCGCACAAGGTGTGAGCAAAGGGGGGCATCATTCGATCGCTGATTACATTTCGAGAATGTTCCCCATTCGTCGTGAATAAGTTGCGACTTTTTTTTGTAAATATTCATTCAGCTGTTCACCTAACCTACTAACATGCCGCGTGCATTTAGCCTGTGTATTGACACATTAAACCATTACATTCATGATTTCACGTTTCATCTAGTTTTTAGGCAACTCTGACAGCACCAACACGAGTTTTTCATCCGTGCTCTCAATTTCCTGGAAAAGCATCAGCGCTTCTTTAGGCAGCAGAAGTTCACAGCCTTTCTTCGCTTCCAGCGTGCCAAGTGCGTGTTCACGAAGAAGCCGAAAAAGAGCGTCTATCCCGCTCAAGTCTCCGAGCCAAAACAACGGTGTAACACTTTCCCAATCAGGAAACTCAAGCGGGAGACGGAAGCGCTCTCGCACCTCATCCGCAGAGTTTCTGGCAAAGACTGTGGCATGGAGGAACACGATTTGTGACGTCACGTTCATGCATTCATACGGAGGTCACTTGCCAAACGCAACGCGGGCAATTAGGGTCTGCTTGCATTTTTAACATCATCTGCGAGCGTTTCAGGGAAGAAGTCGAGCAGCCGTGGTAGCAGGAAACAACTTTGCACACTCCATGTGCGACTTTCCGACAGCCGACAGACCCGCAGAAAAGTCCGCACGCTAAGGTTGAGTAACTGGCGGCATCACATTTTGAGACGACTTCCCCACTCGCCGTGAACACGTTGTGACCTTTTATTTCTCAACATTCACTTAAAATGTTAACCTTAGCTAGTGGTTATGTCACGTGTGTCTTGTCTGTGTGTTGTGCACAATAAAACATGTCTGAAGTTGACAAAGAGGCTTTCTCATTTTTATTTCCTTTTTCGGCAACCCCTACAGCGCGAACATGAGTCTTTCATCCGCGCTCGCAGTTTCCTGGAACACCTGCAACGGCTTTTCCTGCAGCTGAAGTTCTCGGCATTTCTTCGCATTTTGCGTGAATCGAAGCAGACGCTGCTCCTTCATCAGCTGCAGTTCCCACACCCTTTGTCATGAGGATGTTACTACACTCTTAAAAAAAAGGGTGTCTGTACTGACTACCTTTGGGTGGTAATCGCCTTGCTACACATATGATGACCTTTTGGGGTGTCAAACGACTCCCTTCGTTCTTCAGACCAATGACTCCCTTCTTCACAAGCAGAGAGAGAGTATGTATTACTCCCAACGCAGGAGTCTACGCGACTACCTTTTATTTCCTGCTAGTACCTATAGGTAGTCAGGGTGACCCCTTTGCCATGGTAACGCTGACCCCCCCTGGAGCGTTCCTTTGACTCCGTTGTCCTTAAGGACAGTGGTGTACATGACTCCCCTGGCAAGAGTCAGTGTGACCACTTCGTGGTACTCAATGAGACACTCTGCAACAAATAATGCGTTTATTTTTCTTCTTGGTCGATATTGATGAAACTTGCTGAGTTTAGGTTTACGTATGTGGCGATTTCAAATATGCAATTATCTGGAAGAAAACATAGTTTTAACACATAAAAATTTCATGTGTCTTGATGAGCAAGCCTTTCCAAACTTGGAGAGTTACAAAGTAAATCGACATATCGCTATAGTTAGGGGATAAAAACTGTATGCAATAGTTTTAAAGGAGTTTACTGCGCTGTTCTGGCATAATGTTCATGAACCCACTAGCCCACATACGAACTCGCGTTTTAAACCCATTTGAGTTAAAAGTTACGTAATATTGAACTCTCATGAGCGAATCACCAGCTAGACATACACTTACTGGTCAATGTTCAGCATACTATGACTATTGTTAAGTGGGTTTAGAACATGCATTCTGGTTATGTTGCATACAGTTCCCATTTCATATTATTGTGACATGCTTACTTCAGGTTTGTAACTCGTGCAGGCCTAACATGGCACATGAAATGTTTGATATACTTAATTAACACGACATATAATAGTAAAAAAATATTTGCATTTTCAAAATCAGCGTACAAATACACATAAACTAAACAAGCTTTACAGAGATTGGTCAAGAATTTCAAGAGAACTTCAAATCAGGGCGAACACCATTAGGGTTTTTATCTGACAATCGACGAAAGTTGGTGCCGCTACCTCTTGTTACTCAAAAAGGCACTTCCACCGGGCTTACTCAAACAGGAACACTGTGGTGGATGCATGACAGCCGCAACAAGTTTTTGTAGCAACTTTACAGTGGTGCACTCGATTCCTCTGGGGGAAATAAAATACTACTCGAAGTTTATATAGATGAGTCTCAGAACAATTGCCGCTCGCGTAAAACAACAAAAAATGTTTACTCTAGAAGAAAGTAAGCCATGCAACACGGAAACAGAAGAGATGCGGACAGCTCAAACGCTAGCGCTTGATTTGTCTGTGTCTTTTCTCTTTCATGTCTGCATGCCTTCATCCTACAATGAATTCCTATAAACAAACTGAAATTTCTGTGATTCGCAAAATTATTCTCTGAATAGGTTTTAAACACTTCATGCCATTCCATGCATGTTCACATTGTAATGACAACCTACTGTTTTATCAATAAGCACCTAAACTATAGGCACAACATCCTGCGAAGAATGCGTAGTCCTTAGCCACGTCACCGCCATTGTTAAGCATTATGTGTGTGTGTGTGTGTGTGTGTGTGTGTGTGTGTGTGTCATTCCATGCCAAGTGTCCCAGACGTGGCGCTCGCACATCGCAGATATTGCTGATAAAATTTGTGCCTTTTTCCTGTGCCACATGGAGTATTGTGGCAAAACACTCTTGCTCGAAAAAAATTTTGACAATCATGGTGCCCCCTCGAAATTCGCTTCTATTTATGAAACTGTACGTAATAGAAAAATGTGTATAAAATCTACTTTTGTGTGTTGAGCTACGAAACCACGCTTGCGCTATCGCAGAGGTTCTGTTTAGTTGTCCCATTCATTATTTCCGATTTTTTTGTGTTTCACTACCAGCTACGCAGCTTCAAAAACTACAAAAATCTTCAAAGTTCGTGAATTTTTTTTGAGCTATCTGGAACTCACCCTAACCAATATTAATCATAGCCTGATTTTCAGGAAAGTGTATTTTAGTACAGAAATGTTTAAGGGTAAAATAGACTTCAAATCTTTCCGAAACAATTGTGATATTAGAGAAAATGTACGATTTGTCGCATGTTTGACCGTATTTTTCATACTGATGCGGTCCAAGTAAAAATCCTCGTCATGTGGCGTTTGATAGAAGACTTCATCGTTAAGTAACGAAGAAAGTCTAATCAAATCATTTTTTTTGTTTTAAGGAAGAAAATAATTTTTCAATTTGGCCCTCCGAACGCGCAGTGCATTTCATTTTGTTGCCACTTCGCCGCAAAGCACGTGGTCGCCCTTAGAGCTGACACTCGTCACAGGCAGCGGCCAGATGCGAGATGTATGTCAGCGGCTCGTGAGTGGTCGAAAGTCTTGTCGCGCTGTCAGAGCGACGAGTAATGAATTTGCGTTACAATGTGAACTTGCTAGGCGGGCCCAATGGGAAGTATGGACGCCCGAGAGCAGCATGTGGAGTCGTTGGCACAATGTCCTAGAGGGACGTCTGCACAACTAGCATACACAGACTGAAAGAAATAATGCACACTGTATACACTTCTTTCTCAGGGTATACGTGTTGTACAGACGGCCCTCTAGCACATTGTGCCAACGACGCCATAAGCTGCTCTCGGGCGTCCATACTTCCCACTGGGCCCGCCAAGCAAGCTCACATTGTAACGCGAATTCATTACTCGTCGCCCTGACATCAACGTGACAAGACTTTCGACCACTCACGAGCCACTGACATACATCTCGCATCTGGCCGCTGCCTGTGACGAGTGTCAGCTGCAAGGGCTACCGCGTGCTTTGCGGCGAAGTGGCAACAAAATGAAATGCACTGCGCGTTCGGAGGGCCAAATTGAAAAATTATTTTCTTCCTTAAAACAAAAAAATGATTTGATTAGACTTTCTTCGTTACTTAACAATGAAGTATTCTATCAAGCGCCACATGACGAGGATTTTTACTTGGACCGCATCAGTATGAAAAATACGGTCAAACATGCGACAAATCGTACATTTTCTCTAATTTCACACTTTTTTTTCCGGAAAGATTTGAAGTCTATTTTACCCCTAAACATTTCTGTACTAAAACATACTTTCCTCGAAATCAGGCTATTATTAATATTGGTTAGGGTGAGTTCCAGATAGCTCAAGAAAAATTCACGAACTTTGTAGATTTTTGTACTTTTTGAAGCTACGTAGCTGGTAGTGAAACACAAAAATTCGGCAATAATGAATGGGACAACTAAACAGAACCTCTGCGATAGCGCAAGCGCGGTTTCGAAGCTCAACACACAAACGTAGATTTTATACACATTTTTCTATTAGGTACAGTTTAATAAATAGAAGCGAAATTCGAGGGGGTGCCAGGACCGTCAAAAATTTTTTCGAGCAAAGATGTTTTGCCACAATACTCCATGTGGCACAGGAAAAAGGCACAAATTTTATCAGAAAAATCTGCGATGTGCGAGCGCCCCGTCTGGGACACTTGGCATGGAATGACCCATATATATAAGAGCTACAGAAAGATCACGGAGGTCCTGATACTGTAGGAAGGTATTTGACACACGGCGTACGTTTTAGCACTATGCTAATGCTAAAACGTACGTCGTGTGTCAAGTACCTTATATATATAAGGTATGATACATATAAATAAATATATTTGGCGGTGGTATGGAGAGTTCTGTACAGAACTGAAATACAGAAACACCGTCCAGAAATTCAGCGAGACACATTACTGTCAGAATGAGTGAGATATGAAAAGCAATAGTTTCGCTAACATCGTTCATTACTGTCAAATGCGGCAATGTACTAGACCTGGCATAAACATTAGCATAGCCTGCAGTCAGTTTTTATGAATAGGAATCAATGGCCAGCCATCAAGCACTTCTTTGCGGTATCCATTACACATTTTATGTGGCATACAGCGCAAAACATGCAACATGTGTTGTTCTCATGCAGTACAGCATTCTCATGTAGTCATCTGAGATACAGGACCCCAATAGGTGACACAGCTTGCGTGCATGAGCTTGGCAGTGTCGTGTTCCCAGACCATGTCAGGGTCAGGTGGCATTCTGGCGAAAATGACAGCAGGTTGCACTGATTCGAGACGACTAACGGCCAGACCTTAAGCGTGGCTATTCCGAATTCTTGGACACGTCTTGACTACCACGAGACTCGAAGTTTCCAAGGAGGCTTCCTGGTCAAATGCAGCTGTAAAGCTTCAATGTGCAGTCTTGAAGCAACCTGAAATAGTCAAGAGCACAAAAACAAACACATGATGACAGACAGATCGATCACCTTTTAATCTGATAAGGGCAGCGCTCACACACCAGGTTCCATGAAGTGTCATGACAATGAACAAAACCAGGGATACTCATTAACTTTGCTATACTTTGAGGGTCTGTTACTCCCTTAGCCAGCTGCAACTGTTTCCGCTGCATGACCTCCGTACAATTAGAAGGATGTTTTTTTAGAGAACGCATATTTCTTATCAAAATTGTATAATAGTCACGCTCAAGATGTTTTCGCGCGCGCACTCTATGTCAAGAAGGAAATAGTTTGCTGCAACTAAAATGGCAATTAAGATATTAATTAACAAAAACTCATTAACTTTTAATTCCTGACTTGGAGGTCATTGTTTATATTAGAAAGTTGTAGCGCGTGCCAATTTATGGCATACACATTTTTTTTAATCGCGAATGTTACACGTAATTCGTGATATTCATCAACGAATTTCAAGGACGAAATCGAAACTGATAGCGCCTGACGCGCAGGAAACGTCGCTTCTCTGTTACGTAACCTCGGAGCTACACGTGAAAATAAGGTGATGATAGTTTAATGAAGGTGGGCCGAAGCAGAATGTGATCAGGAAAATCTGCAAGCATTCAGAAATACACAACAGCTTATTATTTGGGTGCGATCTGTGGTACGTATCTGTAAACATAGAAAGAAAAGGTTGATATTACTGCGGTTTCGGTTGCGCGCATCTCGAAAGAAACAGGTGAGCACCAAACGCCACATGCAAAGGTAAGGCGATCCGCTGGCGCAAGTTAGATGACTTGCCACTTTTCACGAAAAGGTACGACCACGACGCGCCTTCATTCAAATTTCGTCACTCCCTTGTCGCGGGCAGCTCCGGTCTGACGTAACAGAAAAACCGCGCTTTCTGTGCGCCGGACACGATCAGTTTTGATTTAGCCCTTAAAATTTCACAATAAATATTTCGAGTTACGTAAAAATTTCATGATTTCTGAAAAATGGGTATGCCATAAAGTGGCACGCACTACAAATTTCTAATATAAACTGCCCTCAAGTCAATAAATAAAAGTGAGTTAACGAGTTTTTGTTAATTAGTCCCGTCAACGCATTTTTTGTTGCGGCAGAATATTTCCGCCTCGAACTAGAGTACCACAGGAGCGAACTAGAGTACGACTGGAGCGTGACTGTCACAGAATCTTTTTATAAAAGATATGTATTGTCTGAAAAAAGATCACCCTGTACAGCATGGCAGCAGTATATTAATAATAATATTAATTGTTGGGGTTTGACGTCCCAAAACCACGATAAGATTATGAGAGACGCCGTAGTGGAGGGCTTCGGAAGTTTCGACCACCTGGAGTTCTTTAACGTGCACCTAAATCTAAGCACACGGGACTAAACCATATTCGCCTCCATCGAAAATGCGGCCGCCGCGGCCAGGATTCGACCCCGCGACCTGCGGGTCAGCAGTAGAGCACCATAACCACTAGACCAGCAGTATTTTAATGAATACCTGTAGGTCGTGGGATCGAGTCCCGGCCTCGGCGGCTGCATTTTCGGTGGAGGCGAAAATGCAGCCGCCGAAAATGCATTTTCGGTGGAGGCCCGTGTACTTAGATTTAGCTACACGTTAAAGAACCCTATAGGTAGTCGAAATTTCCAGAGCCCTCTACTACGGCGTCTCTCAATCATATCGTGGTTTTGGGACGTTAAACGCCAAATGTTATTATTAGTTTAACGAAGAAAACGGCAAAATGTGTATACAGCTACACGAAATATGGCGAATGTACGACAAGACTAGGCTTGCCTTCACTGCCTTCTTTCTGTCGCGTCATTGTGAGCGTGCCCATCTAGTGCCTCGCTTCAGAACAGCTGCACGAAGGTGCAGCTATTCTAAAGGCCTAATGTGCCATTTTTTCTTCAGATCTATATCAACAGGCAAAGGTCTCGTTTTTCCATTTGTCTGGAAGGACAACCCACCAGCCAGCGTTGACCAGTATAGAGGGTTGGCAGCAAACTCGGGCAAACTGTGCAGCACAAACATCACCTCAAACCTCAAACAATTGAGGTGATGAGAAGCGGTCAAACAAAAAGGAACAGTGCTGAAGTGACTTATATACATATTAAAAACAACAGCTAATTATGACACGAAATTGGGACAATTAAGGTGCATTGTAAAAGAATGTCGAATGAGGTACCCTGCTGTAAAAAGTGCTAAATATTCATTGCAGACTATGGCGAATAGGATTCAAATACGATACAGCGAGAGTTTCGAGGCATAATGACGAAGTAATAATTGCTAGAGATTTATGAGCGAAAAGCACGATACGATTAAGCAGTGCTACATAGTGGGAGACCACGGATTAAATTTAACTACTTGGAGTTCTTCAACGTGCACAAATCAAAGGGTATGGGAGTTTCTGTATGTCGCGCCCATCTAAATGCAGCTGCCGGGGTCAGGAATAGAACCCGCGTCCTTGGGCTTCGCAGCGTAACGCTTCCAAGTCCATTTTAAAGGATTTTTGTCCACTGCCCACAACACCACTGTAGACTGTATCTTTGTGTTGAAAATAATACCGAACTGAACCACGCCTGGTATAACAAAAGCATCCAATATCCACGCGACACAGCGTTTGAGCAGTATGTTTACTGCCATTATTACTAGCTGGTGTTGTGTTTACTATTAGGTACTAGCACCACACCACATTAGACAAAGCAAGTATCACAGGAGTATGAGGTTATGCTCGTATGCAGTTTGTGGACAAAAAAAAAACTACAACTTTGAAGTGAACTCACATTTACCTTTGTTGCATGATAATTTTTAGTATCATAAGATTAAGTCACCACTGTTTCAATTAAATGAAGCCGTGCTACAAAAGCTATTGCATCAAAGTTTTATAGCAGTTACGCACGCACGCACGCACGCACGCACACACACACACACAAACACGGCGAGAAGTTCGAATATGCAGCGAATAAATACGTGGTAAACGTGTTTCAACGTCTGGGTAGCAAAGGAAAGAAACAGTAAATTCTAGAGTTTCACGAGCCAAAATCATGATCTGGATATCAGGCATGTTGGGGCCGGGTGCATTAGATTGATTTTGATCAGCTGAGCTTACTTACCCTTCAAATATATATCGGTGCAACGTTGCTCTACGTGTCACCACACTCGACTTGCAACCGAGATTTCAACTCGCAATTTCATGTTTTTCTGGCATGTATGGAATAAGGAAACACGATATTGGCGCGCACCACTCCGTTTTACCCGCTACTGCATAGTCCAGTGCGGTTTTCGTCGTTGCCAAGCCATTGAAACACGATAGCAAAATCTGTGCAACTGGAACATCAGAAAGACAAGTGGCAAAGCTACGTGTGAAGCGAATAAAAGAGTTGTAGGCAGAAGCCGGCAGAACTCACCTGAAATCTATAACGATCGTTGGAGCGTCGTCCACAGGCTTCGTCTGTCGGTGCCACCGGGATCCGTCATGCGCTGCCATCTCGCTCAGGCAAGTTCACGACGAAACGAAGCTTACTGCAGAAACTTCTCCGTCCGGAGGCTGCTTTTCCCAAACACTGAGTGACACTGCTTCAGCCAGTCACGACAAGAGTGAGCCGACGACACGATACTACGCCACGAATGCATAGCACGGAAGGAAAGTCACGCAAAACCATCAGCCAGACACGGCAAGAGCGAGCCGACGATACGACACTACGCCACGAATGTATAGCACGAAGAAAGTCACGCAAAACGATCACTTGCAATCACGCTTGACGACACAGATTATTCTGGCAGACTAAAGAACGACCACAACGAGACGGATCACGTACAATGCCGTCTAACGACGCCAAAATGGCTGTCTCGTATTGATGACTTCGGCTTTGGATTAAAGTAGCCTCCACGAACGCCTACATGGTTTCGGTTTTGTTTTGGTGCTATAGAACACACATTCATGCATAGTTAAAGCTCTATTGAATAATAGGAGGCGAAGCGTGCCCTGTGTGTGTGTCTGTAAGGGCTGTACGGGGGGAGGGGGCGCAGGTGAACGTGCATCCCCTGCTCTAGGGGCTAGGGAGAGTGCGGTGAGGCCGTGTGTGCGTGCCTAGTGCTCAACGTTTGCTGAGCGATTCGGTGGCCCGCGCGGATTATCGTGAAGATATAGTTTAGCTGTGGCGGGCAGAAATGATGACCACGCGCGCTATAATTCTTGTAGTATTGTCGCTCTTTAGGAGACGCGGTAAAGCGTCGCCTTGATAACCGGCCTGCGCTGTTATCATGCCAGCTTTGCGGCACATGTTTTTACGGCCGTCGAGTTAGATGTGTTCCCGATCGCCAGTGCGTTCAACACCATGCACGTCCATTTCACTAATAAGCGTATGTTTTCTGCCATACATGCTGTCGTAGGAATCTACAAACCTCGCTTGCAAACGTGCGAAGATTCGCAAATTTGTCAGCGCTGCCATTGTTAAACGTTGTCATAACTCTCAATGTTTCGCTTGGGGGCAAGATTTTTAAAGAACCCTGTTTACTTGTAGACGTTTTCGACGCGCTGTTTCAGCAATATTGTAACTGAAGCCATAACACAATACGTGCGTAATTCCACATTTTACGATCGCATGCTATATATTCTCAACCAAAAGTTTTCGGTATACCACAAGCCAAAGCAGCGAACTGTATCTTGGTCGCAGCCAGTGAAGCTTTCTTTTAAAAAGAAACCCACCCTGTATATGCAGAACCGTCACTGACTCCCTTGGAGCAAGGGAGTCATCTATTTCATTCAGAGCGTCGACCAGAGCATTGTGACTCCCCTTAGAAAAAAAGGTGGTCATCGGCTGCCACAAAGAGAGTCAAGCAGACGTGACTCCCTTCTGACTCTCTTTTTTTTAAGAGTGTAATATAAGTAATTATTGCCGCAGAAAAATAATTATACACATCTATCAGGAATACTCAGGGCTTATCATTACGGACTATAATTTTCATCTCTCGCATACCTTTCCTTTGACACATATCACTATTAATCTGCAAATTATTTATTGTTAATGATTACCGATGATTACTAATTAGTGATAACACAGATGACTAAATATTGCTTACACGCACGAATGTCTATCGTGGTATCAGTGGCATACATCGAGATACTGGATATAATAACATTTCTTTATATACTGACAACTTTCCCCCAGAAGCTATAAATTGTTGAATAGAATATTACCATTGATTACATTTATTATCTCCATGGATGACGGTACGATTGTACATCAGTGTTTCTGATTATTTCTTACTCACTCAGTCGTGATGAGCGATTAATATTTTTAAATATTTATCGTAATCAAAATACCACTTCTAATTCCTATTGGTCACCTTAACAATTCAACTGCATTCATCAACTTCGTTTATGCTTTCGCTTGATACATTACAACGCAATCCACCAAATAATCTTATTAATATATACCCCAGCTTACCAATTAACTAGAACGATAGAATGGTGACCAAGCGATGGGAAATACCGCCGCGAACGGGAGAGGTTGAGGTGGGCGATGAAATTAAGAAATTTCCAGGCGTAAATACACTTAGGTGCAACACACAGAGTACATTGAAGATCACTGACAGAAAACTTCGCCCTACAGAGCGCATCAAATTATCTGATAATGATAATCAGTACGAAACAAATTGTAGATATTATAGCTAATAATTACAAACCAGGTTGTCATTTCGAATTCTTTTAACACCAATGGCCACGAAGGTGCGAATAAAAAATTGATAATTTTAATTAAACTTTATTACTAACTTTTGGTAACTATAAGTACTACAAATCGCTTATTTGCCACTGTTATCTGCCATCGTATTATAATTGTATACATTGAAATACCACCTACACATACATCTGCTTCTACAGGGACAGGTTTCAACCAAGAGTTTCAAATAAATTGTTGAGTTCATTACTATTTATTACTAATATCTTATACGTCTCAATGATAATGTGCATCAGAATTGCAGAGTTTTTCGAAGTTTTAAAGAAATGAACACCCTCTTTCCCATCAATTTAGCGACAGGCGAATTCTTTGGCTACTTAGGGCTGCTTTGCCGCAGTATCGGTATACAAAAGCTGTTCAGGAAACATTTCATAGTCGGCCAGCGAAATCACAAAATCACACCAAATAGCAATCACATAGAAAGATGTTCCTGCTTTACATTCCACACGAGTGCATTTAGCTAATGAATTATCAAACGCTACAATCAGCTTTCCAAAACTTACCCCATGCATTTTAAATGCATCCGCTAAAATGTCGCAGGACAAAAATCCAGCAGGCGAATAAAAATTTGGAGGACGCTTGAGTTAGCTTTCAACAGCAGAACGCAATAGCGTAATCGGACCGTGTTCTAATCGCCTTCCCAATCGCTAGCCTGGCTTCGATTCTCGGTGGAGACTTGAACCGTTCCTCAAGCAGAGCCAAAGTGCGGACGCCCTCCGAGTTCTATATACATGCATTCAGCGCGACGAAACACGGCCACAAACACGTTTAAAAGCGCGGCCATCGACCCATTGCCACATCTCGCATGTGTTGTGTCAAGCCGCTGAAGAACCTCCGAGATGTGCGCACCACTTACGATAAATAGTGTATATTGTCGTCTTGGTTAAGAAGAAAGATGGTTCCCTACGATTCTGTGTAGACTACCGCAAACTGAACAAGGTCACGAAAAAAGACGTATACCCTCTTCCTCGCATCGATGACTCCTTGGATCGCCTGCGTCACGCCCGTTACTTCTCGTCGATGGATCTTCGTAGTGGGTATTGGCAGATTCAAGTAGACGAAAGGGACCGAGAAAAAGCGGCGTTTATAACACCTGATGGTCTCCACGAATTTAAAGTCCTCCCTTTTGGACTGTGCTCCGCTCCAGCCACATTCCAACGAATGATGGACACAGTTTTGTGTGACCTCAAGTGGCACTCGTGTTTAGTGTATTTAGACGACGTAGTCGTTTTTTCCACGGCGTTTGAACAGCACATTGAGCGGCTTCAGGCGGTTCTCCTGGCCATTCGCACCGCCGGCCTGTCTCTGAAGCCGGAAAAGTGTCACTTTGGATACGAGGAGCTTAAATTCCTTGGCCACATTGTCAGCAGTAACGGTGTTCGACCCGACCCTGAAAAGGCCGTAGCAGTTGCTTTGTTCCCGATCCCGAAGACAAAGCATGATGTACGCCGCTTTCTGGGTCTTTGTGCGTATTACCGCCGTTTTGTGCCAAATTTTTCGAAAATCGCCGAACCTCTGCAGCAACTCGTCAAGGACGACGTCGCGTTTGTTTGGGGTCCCGAACAATCAGACGCTTTCCGCGACCTTCAACAACGCCTCCAAACGCCGCCGATCCTTGGTCACTTTGACACCGAAGCAGACAAAGAAGTACGCACTGATGCTAGCAACCTTGGTCTCGGAGCCATCCTCGTGCAATATCAAGATGGCGTGGAACGCGTTATTGCCTACGCTAGCCGCACGTTGTCATCTGCTGAGAAAAACTACTCAACGACTGAAAAAGAATGTCTGGCGGTCGTATGGGCTATTACGAAATTCAGGCCATACCTGTACGGACGCCCCTTCCGAATCGTCAGTGACCACCACTCTCTCTGCTGGCTGGCGAATCTGAAAGATCCTTCGGGCCGTCTCGCAAGATGGAGCCTTCGGTTACGGGGATTCGATATAACAATAGTTTACAAGTCTGGCCAGAAACACACCGACGCCGACTGTCTTTCCCGCGCACCCATCGAGACCACTGCGGAAGACAATGACGAAGATTTCAGTTGCCTTTCTATTCAAACATCCCTGAACGTGGCTCAGCAGCAACGCGACGACTTAGAACTGCGACCACTCATCGAATACCTTGAGCGACGACGCCCACAACCCCCACGTCAGTTTGCGCGTGACTTGTCATCTTTCTGTCTACGCAACGACGTCCTCTACAAGCGCAACTTTCATCCTACGAAAACTGTTTACCTCCTAGTCGTTCCTGCTGTTCTCCACGACGACATTTTGCGAGCATGCCACGACGAACCATCGTCCGGACATCTTGGCTTCGCGCGTACTCTGGCGAGGATCAAGCAGAAATACTACTGGCGGAAACTTACAAAAACCGTCAGGCAGTACGTCAAGACTTGCACAGCTTGCCAACGCCGCAAAAATCCACCGATGAAACCAGCTGGTCTGCTTCAACCTGTACGACCCCCTCACGCACCTTTTGCTCAGGTCGGGATGGATTTACTCGGCCCGTTTCCGAAATCTTCAGCTGATAACCGCTAGATTGTCGTCGCCACCGACTACTTGACTAGATACTGCGAAACCCAAGCCGATCAGCGAGCAACTGCTTCCGATGTGGCTAATTTTTTTGTCAAAAACATCGTTCTCCGCCACGTTGCCCCCGCTGTTATCTTCACAGATCGTGGTACGGCATTTACGGCACAATTCCTCCGAGATATCCTGCGGCTGAGTGATACGACACACCGAACAGCAACCGCGTACACCCGCAGACCAACGGGTTAACCGAACGCCTTAACAAAACAATTACAGATATGCTTTCGATGTATGTCGCCAAGGATCACAAGAACTGGGACGAAATCCTCCCATATGTCACATTTGCCTACAACACTGAGCTTCAGGAAACCACCGGCTTTGCTCCTTTTAGTCTGGTTTACGGCCGCGACGTCACTACGATGCTTGACATCATGCTACAACCAACTCCGCCGGACGCGATTACCCCGGATACAGACGTATTTGTTCAGCGCGCCGAAGAAGCCCGGAAGCTAGCACGCTTACGCATTTTGTCGCGGCAAAATCAAGGCGCTCACCGGTACAACACCCATCATAGAACTGCAACGTACGAGCCTGGCGACCTAGTCTGTGTTTGGATCCCCATACGTCAACGAGGGCGCTCCGAGAAATTGTTATGCCGATACTTTGGACCCTACCGAGTCTTTCATCGCCTCGGTGAAGTCAACTACGAAGTTGTCCCAGCAGACACATCGCACCATTCCCGTAGACTACGCTCCTCGGATGTTGTTCATGTCTCCAGGATGAAGCCGTACCACAAAGTGCATGACTGCAAGTCACGCACTTTGTGGTGCGGACCCTGCCTTCAAGACCATTGTGCAGTTGTTTCCCATTTCTTTTATCTCGCCCTTGTGCTGTGCAACAGACACAAACATTCTTTTTTGGCAACGCTTCCACTGCTATTGTCTCTTTTTTGTCTGTTTTCATGTCTTTTTTTCTGGGGAGAGGGTAATGCCACACGCTAGTGGTGGCAGAAGAAGAGAGCGAGGAAGTTGGTGGCTGTTGTGGCCGAGAAAACGAACCATCGAAATTGTAATGCGGCACCTTGATCTGCCAGTTACTTCAACTATACTGTTACCATTTGGGGCTTCTGTGCTGGGGCACTCGGACGGGAATATATGCAGTGCTATCGAGAAATTCATATGCGAGTCAAATCGTCTTATTCGACACATCAACCGCTAATAATGTTTAAATTGTCATAATGACATAAACAATTTGGCCATTTAGGAGGTTATGCAACATGGTCCAATCAAAAACTTAAATTAATAAAAAAACGCTTAATTCTAATTGATACAGTAAAGTCTATTAGCTCTTAAAATTTTCAGACTTTATGATCCGCCCGACTCTTGGCCGATCCCCCTGAGTGGGTAGGTGCCATCATCCAAGGAGCATCATCATCATCATCAAGTAAACAACTGGTCGCTTCGATCGAGTTCCATGTGTGTCGTTTCCTCTCGCGACAATATAGTTAGTATGCAATACTATGTATGCGTGGTGGCCCAGCGGCTAAGCGCTTCGCGCCACGGATCAAACGGTCGCAGGTTTGAATGTCTGATTCCACTCTAACTGAAGATTATTTTATGGTTTGTTTATTTGCATGTACCTCGATCACGGACAGCGCGGATTTTTCGCTCACAGCCCAACACGCCGACGCCGCCGACACCGACACTGAAATTTCTGCGAAAGAAGCTCTTTAAGGCTTTCGCGTTAAAACTCGAATTCAGCACCCGGAACCATGCTACTCGAAATGCGCCGCTTGAGAGCGTTCCTGGCTTTCAGTGCATCGATTAGCGAGAAATCAGGCATTCTTAAGTAATCAACTTTTTAAACGCTCCCCACTGAGCTACACCGGCCCCGTCCCTTTGCCGTAGACTTTGCCGCAGTAGTCGATGTCTCAGATGCCTGGACTTGATTCATGGTGGATCATCCTGTGTGGCTGGCGCCATTTCACAGAGAACCCACTAACCAAGCTACTGAAATCGGCGCTATATAACGTGTACCTGCAGGATCGGAACCCGTGACGTACGTTTGCTGTGACCTGAAGGCCTCGAACCGCACTGTTGTCGGCCGTTACCTCTCAGGAACACTTCTTCCGTAAGCACCTGTCTTCTTTTGCGAAGCTAGTTCCGCCTACGGAGAAGCGAGACATGCATTACCAGTTCAGAGTTTGCTGCGGTTCTCTACGTCATTCGGGAACACCAATTCACCATCTCGTGGCGTTCGGAAATCCACGACCCAACAGGAGCACATCAGGGCTTTCAGAGCTGATATTCCCGTATGTGCAGCATGTTACAAGCGGTATAAAAAAGCAATAGCTGCGTTTCATAATAGGCTTCTTGTAATGCCTTGCAGCCACCGCTCATCGTGCCCGTGAATTCCCGGACAGGTTCACTCACCCACAATACGTCATATTCAATAATAAGGGTCCTGTAGGAAGGCATACTTTCCCAGAGGACCCTTGGATTCACGTTGCAAGCGCGAATACATACATTCCCACTTGCAACGTGAGTTCTCGCTGCCACCACGCTGTTGAGCCGACGTCTCATGTTCTCATATGGTGGGTGGAATCTTTCTTAGAAGAGGAACCATCGCTTATCGCAGAAGACTACACCGCCACCATACCGGAGTACAGCACTGCTGTAACGAAAGGAATGTACATCGAAGGCAACGGTGCACAGCGCAGTTTGGTACCGGTGCTGTAGGCATGTGAAGCTAGCGATGTTTTCAGTCTATAGTTACGGTTCACACTGGGCAACGCCTGATAATGATGCTCTCGCACGACCCACTGTTCTGGTTAAACATGCCTCATCGCACGTACCCACTACTCGGGATGTCAAACCGCCGAGCGATAACTGTTCCTTCAGAGAGCAGGGCGTTCGCCGTAGGCGCCTCTCTAGCGTGCCTCGAGCTACGTCACAGTCTTCTTTGGCCGAGGCCAACCGAATCGCGCTGAAAGCTCCGCCACCAAAACTGAAAGTAAGAATAATTGTAAAAGTAAAAATATAGACAGAAATCAAAGAAAATGAGGAACAAACGAAAATAGGGTCAAGCGATAACTGAAATTCGCGCTGCCATGAGCAGGAAGTTCTAACGAAATGAGAAATAATGTAACAAAAAAATGAAAAAAATAAAACGATAAATCCAGTAAAAAGAATAAAAGAAAGATTTAAGAAGTATTAAAAGTGAACAAATATTTGTCTGTAAATGTACCTGCATGCATGCCTCGATCAAATCCTTTGCAACAATGTACCTCCAAATAAGCACACACATACATTTGAGCTCGCAAATCGCATCATTAATGAGTCTCGAAATTGTCGGTATTTTTCCTTTCACCGCACTCCGTCCGCGCATACCAACCCGCGTACCGCGGAACATCGAGGAAATAAACAAAATATTCGTACCAAGGCAAAAAAAAAAAGAAAGTGGTACTGCTTTGGAACACGTCCCGCCGACCAATCTTAACATTACTATCATCATTAACAGCTCAAACAGCGGGGAAGGTTCCACGCCCTGACACTCGTTCTACAAGTAGAAGCGATGGTGTCAACCTGGGCGACGGGTACCACCAGTGGCGGGTGTCATCCTTTGCTTGCCACCCACCACCTGCCGAGCCATTGGCAAGCAGCCACTCTGTGCTCTCGACCATGGCTCTGGTGACAGTGGTGGTGTTTTGGGGCCTTATATATTTGTTTGTCCTGGCTTCTACTTTGACGAAGTAGACGACGACGAAGAAGACAGTAGAAAAATTTTTAAAAACGCGAATTGTTGGCAATAATTTCATTTTAATTTAACAGATTTCCAGCCATTACCGGCTATGGCCATGTCACGCTGCTTTTCTCATACTTGCTTCTAATTCTTCATTCTTGCAGTGCAGTTTTCTGTTTCTTTTGTATTATAAATCCTAATGCGAGTTGTGGTTGGAGTCGTACCTGCTTCAACAACTACGAGTAGTGCTTCGACGACAACAACTGCCGCCGAACGATGCGAGGTAAAGATGGCCACGGGCGCGCTGGAATTCTAGATCATATTATACAGCCTGGTTTAGGAAACGTTTACCAGCGTGGAAGTTATGCTACGCAGTTCTTGAAATTTCCGTAGACGCTGAAGCCTAGGCCTCATCGCGCCATCGTCCTATCGTTTGCCGACACATAATTGGGTGTGGGACGCGAGCCTTGATGACTTAAACAGGAGCGCCCATCGTGCCCTACTTTCGTTCAGTGCCGTTTGCAGTGTGCGTTGTATCTCTGTGTTCAATAGGGCATTGTGAGCACAGCTGGCGCGAATTTTGATGTTCACGTCCTATATGAAGTGAATACCAAGACCTCATTCTGAGTAGGAAACCTACCGATAAACTGCCATAACGATTGTATTTGTATTTATAACGCAGTATATTTTTGCAGCTAAGCAATTGACAAGGACACGGGAGGCGCTGCCGACTTCAGTGACGACTTCAATTTCTGCTTCATTCTAGAGTGACTGACAAGCACACTTGGAGCAGTGAAGTGCAAGGGAGCCCGCTCAATCTTGGTGTGGCCCCGATATCTTTTATTAAAACAGACTGCGCAAGCACAGAACCAAGCATCTGCAAAAGATAATCAAATCTGACATGACTGACAGGTTAGACCAGAAATGTGTTAGCTCAGCACCAGCTAATAAAGGGCTATTACTCTGATGAAGTTTTAGATGCTGATTAACAGCGTTAAGGCAGTGACATGCTCAAAGATGTGGCTGTGAACATATAAATACATGGATTCGTTTCCAACAAGTTTATAAGTTTGGCATTGGGATGATGTCCTTTCTGCGACGGCATAGGACGAAACGACAACTTGCCGCCGGCCGGGACGTGACGCCAGCTGGCAAGAAAACGGTGTTCCACACTCGCCGTCATGGCTACGAGCGACGCTGACTAACGCTTCCAGGTTTTCATGCACTTAAAAATCCGATAAAGTGCACGAGAGGACGACCGCCACGGTAGCTCAATCGGTATAGAGCATCGGGCGCGTAAAACAAAAGTTGGAGGTTCGGTCCCTGTCGGCGGAAAGTTGTCTTTTCGTCCACTTAACTTTATTCACATTCATATTGCAATTACTACAATATAATTAAAACAGTACAGTTAAAGCATCCTATACGTTCCTTGGGTTCATTATCTGTAGATCTTCATTAAGGTTGTATCAACCATGAAACGATCCCTTGAAGTTCCTTTCTTTCGTTGTTGGTATTGAACTACGCCACGTTTAATTAGTGCTTTTGACGCATAAGCACTAAGCTATTATTGCCCGAACATGTAATAAGACCATTGACATCTGCCTATATATAAGCCATATGCTTCCTTATTGTTTTCAATCACTGAACACTTCGGTGTTATTAATAACCTACTCTTCCTGCACATGTATAGCATTACAATTCTGGCATTAGCAGACCACAAGTGTCGATTCCGATACATCCATGTTCCAAGCGCGCGGAAATGCCATGACGAGCGTGCTTACGTAAATTCAGAACTTAAAGTTGTCCCACGTAATGATTGTGGGTACTTGTATTGCTCTCGTCAGATATTGTAATCAGGCTTAATTTTTGTTTCGCTGAAAAGCCGAAGCCATTTGCAAATATTCGAAATTGAACATTGGAACTCGTTTTCAAACAAAACGTTTCAAAACCGCGGAGGATATTAGCGGACGCTTTCTGAACGGTGAAAGCCCATGTTCTGGTTTGCTGCAAAAAGATGGAGATCGCCTGTCAAATGCAAAGCGATCAATTAATGGCTGCTTCCATTCTCAGCATCATCTGCGGGGGTATATGAGAAAATGTCGAGCAGCCATGGGAGCAGGAAGCACAACTTCTCACCATTTATGTGCGGCCTTCCCACAGCACACAAGCCCGTATAAAAGTCCGCGCACAAAGGGTGAGTAAATGGGGGCATCATTCGCTGATTACATTTCAAGACATGTTCCCCATTCGTCGTGAGTAAGTTGCGACCTTTTATTTGTAAATATTCATTAAGCTGTTCACCTAACCTACTAACATGCCGCGTGCATTTAGCATGTGTGTTGACGCATTAAACCATGACATTCGTGATTTCGAGTTTCATTTAGTTTTTAAGAAACTCCGACCGCGCCAACGCGAGTTCTTCATCCGCGCTCCCTATTTCCTCAAAAAGCTTCAGCGGTTCTTCCGGCAGCTAAAGTTCACAGCCTTTCTTCGCTTCCAGCGTGCCAATCGCGTGTTCACGAAGAAGCCGAAAAAGAGCGTCTATCCCGCTCAAGTCTCCGAGCCAAAACAACGGTGTAACACTTTCCCAATCAGGAAACTCAAGCGGGAGACGGAAGCGCTCTCGCACCTCATCCGCAGAGTTTCTGGCAAAGACTGTGGCATGGAGGAACACGATTTGTGACGTCACATTCATGCATTCATACGGAGTTCACTTGCCAAACGCAACGCGGGCAATTATGGTCTGCTTGCATTTTTAACATCATCTGCGAGCGTTTCAGGGAAGAAGTCGAGCAGCCGTGGTAGCAGGAAACAACTTTGCACTCTCAATGTGCGGCTTTCCGACAGCAGACAGACCCGCAGAAAAGTCCGCACGCAAAGGTTGAGTAAATGGCGGCATCACATTTTGAGACGACTTCCCCATTCGCCGTGAACACGTTGTGACCTTTTATTTCTCAACATTCACTTAAAATGTTAACCTTAGCTAGTGGTTATGTCACGTGTGTCTTGTCTGTGTGTTGTGCACAATAAAACATGTCTGAAGTTGACAATGAGGCTTTCACATTTTTATTTCTTTATTAGGCAACCCCTACAGCGCGAACATGAGTCTTTCATCCGCGCTCGCAATTTCCTGGAACAGCTGCAACGGCTCTTCCTGCAGCTGAAGTTCTCGGCCTTTCTTCGCTTCTTATGTGAATCGAAGCAGGCGCTGCTCTTCCATCAGCTGCTGTTCCCACAACCTTTGTCATGAAGATGCTACTAATATAAGTAATTATTTCAGCAGAAAAATAATTATACACATCTATCAGGAATACTCGGAGCTTATCATTACAAACTAGAATTTTCGTATCTCGCATACCTTTCCTTTGACACATATCACTATTAATCGGCAGATTATTTATTGTTAGGGGTGTACGAATATTCGAAAGTTTCGAATATTCGTCGAATATTACCTTTGAAATATTCGTATTCGATTCGAAAACCGTGTATTCGAAAAGTTTCGAATATTCGATAACTTCGAATATTCGAAAAATTCGAATATGCGATTCGATTATCATGCATAAAATAACTCGTCTTCCACATTTCTGCTGCGTTCGTATAGCTAAAAACGTTGCCGAGAGGAGTGATAAACATTATAAGTATACGGAGGCACGATATCTGCCTGCTACGAGCGCCCCAATACGTATGATTTATTGCTGGTGCATCTCCGACGTGCAGCGGCTGTTGGCGATCATGTAACCGTACATTTTCAATATTATGCGGCCGTAACGTGCCGCACTACCACTCGTTCACTATGCGGGACCATTTTTGAAGAAAGACAGTGACCCACATAACTGGTGGCGGACTGTAGGCACCTTCAGATACCCCAGTCTGGCAAAGCTTTGCCCCATGTAACTCCCTATACCAGCCACTTCTGTTCCAAGCGAGCGTGCCTTTTCAGTGGCAGGGGGGGGGATTGTCTCTGTTACAAGGGAGCGCCTGCTGCCTGATCATATGGAGCAACTCATATTTCTTCATGATAACAGGTAGTCATTACTTTCATTGTGCCGTGATATTTGCTTGTGTTGTGATGTGCATTGTGCTAGCCTGGACATTGTGTTCTGGAGATAGCAGTGTATGTTGTGTTGCCAGTCGAGCTGTTAATGTCTTTTTTTTTTTCAAATAGCTACATGTTAAATAAAATATTGTTACTCTGGAGGCATTTTTCCTTTGATATTCGATATTCGATTCGATATTCGAAGGTGGATATTCGTATTTGATTCATATTCGAAAAATTTGATATTCGCACACCCCTATTTATTGTTAATGATTACCAATGATTAAAAATTAGCGATAACACAGATTACTACAAACTAGTTACACGCACGATCGTCTGTCATGGTGTCAATGGCATAGATTGAGATACTGGATATACTAACATTCCTTTATATACTGACAACCTTCCCCCTGAAGCTATAAGTTGTAGAATAGAATGTTACCTTTGATTACGTTGATTATCTCCATGGATGATGGTACGATTGTACATCAGTGTTTCTCATTATTTCTTACTCATTCAACCACGATAAGTCATTCACATCCTAATCAATCTACTACTTCTAATTCCTACTTATCATCTTAAGAATTCCACTATATTCATCACCTTCCTTTATGCATTCGCTTGCTACATTAAAAGGTAATCCTCCAAATACTCTTATTAATACAGACTCCCACTTACTAGATAACTAGAGCCATAGAATGGTAACCAAAGGATGGGATATATCACTGCGAATAGGAGAGGGTGGGGTAGGAGGTGAAATTAACAAATTTTCAGGCGCAAATACACTTAGCACGCAAGGCACAGGGTACATTGAAGATCACTGGCTGAAATCTTCATCCTACAGAGGGCATCAAATCATCTGATAATGTCAATTAATACTAAATATTTGTGGATATTACAGCTATTAATTGCAAACTAGAAATAGCTCACAACCAAACCCGCCGACGACGCTGCCACCGACACTGGAATTTTTGCGAAACAAGCTCTTCAGCGCTCTCGCGTTAAAACTATTCAGCATTTGGAATAATGCTACTCTAAATGTGCCGCTTGAAAGCGTTGCTGGTTTTCAGTGCCTCGAGTACAATTAGCGAGAAATGAGACATTCTTAAGTAACCAATTTTTAAATGCGAAGCATTTCTTAGCGAACCTCAGGCACTTTGGCCGTTTCTATCTATCTATCTATCTATCTATCTATCTATCTATCTATCTATCTATCTATCTATCTATCTATCTATCTATCTATCTATCTATCTATCTATCTATCTATCTATCTATCTATCTATCTATCTATCTAGCCACCTACGTCTGGGCGCTCTCCTGGTCGTCTCCATAACTTGTAATATGCCAAAATTGGCATAGCCGGGGATCAGTGTATGACGAACACGATTCACTGGTCATGACGTGAATAACGCAAACCCTTTCTCTCAGTCACGTGTGGCACATACGCGTAAACCAGAGTTAATGTTATGCGGGTACGCGCCACAGGTGATACAGAGTCTCAGCCAACACAGTAACCACGAACACACACATTGACACACAAGGAAAATGATAATATTAATAATTATTGGGGTTTTATGCCCCAATACCACGATATGATATGAGAGACGCCGTAGTGAAGGGCTCCGGAAATTTTGACCATCGGGTATTCTTTAACGTGTAACGAGATCGCACAGAACACGGGAATCTAGCATTTGGCTCCATCGAAATGCGACCGCCACGACCGGGATCGAACCCGCGACCTTCGGGTCAAGCCGACCACCTTAACCGCTACACCACCGCGGTGGACGCAAAGAAAGTGAGGAAACTGAAGACAGAAGACACCTGGAAGAAGCTCAACTACCGTCAACTCGTCCACGTGGTCCGCAACGTGGACCACGTGTATTATGAAAAAACCATCGTGAATGTTCAATACAATAAATCTGCTGAGAGAACCAGGCCTCTCATCATTATCCGTGACTTCAACATTGATTTATCAAGACCCAAAAATGCTTAATCCTCACACTGCATGAAAGACGGATTGGTTGTGGAGAGGGCATCAAAAGACCTCGTTGCCACGTCCACGACATGAGGCATCATAGATCATTTCTACGGAAGAGGCATCGAGGATTTCCACCAGCTGTAGTATACCTCGCACTTCACTGCGCTTAGACCCCTCGTAACCGCGATCACGAACGGATTCGATTAACAAGTCCGGTCCAGCTGCTGGTACTCACTGATCACGGTGATGATGACCTTGTTCAAGAACTGTCAAGAACCCCTTCAACACATACATACCAGTTCGTGAAACGTGCGTCCGTTCTCCATCATAACGGACTAGTATAAGCATAACAACTGTAACTGTGACTGTAACGTACGTGCAGTGCGCCTGCACATGCCACTCGGCTGTATATATCTAGAGAAACTATCTTGAATGAAGCTTAGTTGCCAGTAACGCCTGTCCTGTGCATCTGTGTTCCTTCTTTGTCCTGCTATCCAGCATTGAAGATTATAAGCACTACATATCAGCTTACCGCGTCTGGTGTTGCTAACACCCATGTTGCTGTTTCCATCGTTACGCAACTATAAACAAGTGGTTATATAATAGATATGCGACTCTTCAACATATGAGCGTGCGTATACCACTTCCATATTTCTCTAGCGTCATTCCGTAACGTTTCCCTCAATGTGAAAAATTACGCCACAGACACCATAACGCGCATGCTTCGCATAACATCGATTGCCACGGTACGTGGGATCTGCCAAATTTTTTAAACGCTCCCCATTGAGCTACACCGACCGCGTCCTCTTGCCGTAGACTTTGCCGCAGTAGCCTATGTCCAAGATGCCTGGACTTGACACATGGTTGATCACCCTGTGTGGGTGGCGCCATTTCACAGAGAACTCACTAAACAAGCTACTGAAAATCGGCGCTATATAACGTATTCCTGTAGGATCAGAACCCCTGACGTCGGTTTGATGTGACCTGAAGGCCTCGAACCGTACTGTGGTTGGCCGTTACCTCTCACGAACACTTCTTCCGTAAGCACTTGCCTTCTGATACGAAGCTAGTTCCGCCTACGGAGAAGCGAGACATGCATTACCAGTTCAGAGTTTGCTGCGGTTCTCTACATCATTCGGGAACACCAATTCACCATCTCGTGGCGTTCGGAAATCCACGACCCAACAGGAGCGCATCAGAGTTTCAGGGCTGATATTCCCGTAAGTGCAGCATGTTGCAAGCGGTATAAAAAAAGCAATAGCTGTGTTTCATAATAGGCTTTTACCTTCAAGGCTTTTTGTAATGACTTGCCGCCACCGTTCATCGTGGCCGTGAATTTCCGGACAGGTTCACTCACCCACAATACGTCTTATACAACAATAAGGGTCCTGCAGGAATGCATACTTTGCCATAGGACCCTTGGATTCACGTTGCAAGCGCGAATGCATGCTTTCCCGCTTGCAACGTGAGTTGTCGCTGCCACCACGCTGTTGAGCCGACGTCTCATGTTCTCATATGGTGGGTGGAATCTTTCTTAGAAGACGAACCATCGCTTATCGCAGAAGGCTACACCGCCACCATACCGGAGTACAGCACTGCTGTAACGAAAGGAATGTACATCGAAGGCAACGGTGCACAGCGCAGTTTGGTACCGGTGCTGTAGGCATGTGAAGCTAGCGATGTTTTCAGTCTCTAGTTACGGTTCACACTGGGCAACACCTGCTAATGATGATCTCGCACGACCCACTGTTCTGGTTAAACATGCCTCATCGCACGTACCCACTACTCGGGATGTCAAACCGCCGAGCGAGAGCTGTTCCTTCAGAGAACAGGCCTTCGCCGTAGGCGCCTCTCTAGCGTGCCTCGAGCTACGTCACAGTCTTCTTTGGCCGAGGACAACCGAATCGTTCTGAAAGCTCCGCCGCCGAAACTGAAAGTAAGAATAGTTATAAAAGTAAAAATATAGAAATAAATCAAAGAAAATGAAGAACAAACGAAAATAGGATCAAGCGCTAACTGAAGTTCGCGCCGCCATGAGCAGGAAGTTCTAACGAAATGAGAAATAATGTAACGAAAAATGACAAAAATAAAACGATAAATCCACTATAAAGAATAAAGGAAAAATTTAAAAATTAATAAAAGTAAACAAATATTTGTCTGTAAATGTACCTGCATGCATGACTCGATCAAATCCTTTGCCTCAATGTACCTCCAAATAAGCACACGCATACATTTGAGCTCGCAAATCGCATCAAGGAGTCTCGAAATTGTCGGTATTTTTTCTTTTAACCGCAGTCCGTCCGCGTATACCAACCCGCGTATCGCGGAACATCGAGGAAATAACAAAATATTCGTACCAAGGCAAAAAAAAGAAAGTGGCACTGCTTTGGAACACGTCCCGCCGACCAATCTTAATACATTAACAGCTCAAACAGCGGGGAAGGTTCCACGCCCTGACACCCGTTCTACAAGTAGAAGCGATGGTGTCAACCTGGGCGACAGGTACCACCAGTGGCGGGTGTTATCCTTTGCTTGCCACCCACCACCTGCCGAGCCATTGGCAAGCAGCCACTCTGTGCTCTCGACCATGGCTCTGGTGACAGTGGTGGTGTTTTGGGGCCTTATATATCTGTTAGTCCTGGCTTCTACTTCGACGAAGTAGACGACGACGAAGAAGACAGTAGAAAAAATTTTAAAAACGCGAATCGTTGGCAATAATTTCATTTTTATTTAACAGATTTCCAGCCATTACCGGCTATGGCCATGTCACGCTGCTTTTCTCATCCCTGCTTCCAATTCTTCGTTCTTACAGTGCAGTTTTCTGTTTCTTTTGTATTATAAATCCTAATGCGAGTCGTGGGTGGAGTCGTACCTGCTTCAACAAGTACGAGTCGTGCTTCGACGACAACAACTGCCGCCGAACGATGCGAGGTAAGGATGGCCACGGGCGCGCTGGAATTCTAGATCATATTAAACAGCCTGGTTTAGGAAACGTTTACCAGCGTTGAAGTTATGCTACGCAGTTCTTGAAATTTCCGTAGACGCTAAAGCCTAGGCCTCATCGCGCCATCATCCTATCGTTTGCCGACACATATTTGGGTGCGTGACGCGAGCCTTGATGACTTAAACAGGAGCGCCCATCGTGCCCTACTTTCGTTCAGTGCCGTTTGCAGTGTGCGTTGTATCTCTCTGTTCAACAGGGCATCGTGAGCACAGCTGGCGCGAATTTTGATGTTCACGTCCTATATGAAGTGAATACAAAGACCTCATTCTGAGTAGGAAACCTACCAATAAACTGCCATAACGATTGTTTTTGTATTTATTACGCAGTATATTTTTGCAGCTAAGCAATTGACAAGGGCACGGAAGGCGCTGCCGACTTCAGTGCCGACTTCAATTTCTACTTCATTCAAGTGTGACTGACAAGCACACTTGGAGCAGTGAAGTGCAAGGGAGCCCGCTCAATCTTGGTGTGGCCCTGATATCTTTCATTAACACAGACTGCGGAACCACAGAACCAAGCATCTGCAAGAGATAATCAAATCTGACAAGAGTGACAGGTTAGGCCGGAAATGTGTTAGCTCAGCACCAGCTAATAAAGGGCTATTACTCCTCTGGTGAAGTTTTAGATGCTGATTAACAGCGTTAATGCAGTGACATGCTCAAAGATGTGGCTGTGAACATATAAATACATGGATTCGTTTCCAACAAGTTTATAAGTTCGGCATTGGAATGATGTCCTTTCTGCGACAGCATAGGACGAAACGACAACTTGCCGCCGGCCGGGGCGTGACGCCAGCTGGCAAGAAAACGGTGTTCCACACCCGCCGTCATGGCTACGAGCGACGCTGACTAACGCTTCCAGGTTTTGATTCACTTAAATACCCGATAAAGTGGACGAGAGGACGACCGCCACGGTAGCTCAATCGGTATAGAGCATAGGGCGCGTAATCCAAAGGTTGGAGGTACGGTCCCTGTCGGCGGAAGGTTGTCTTTTCGTCCATTTAACTTTATTCAAATGTATATTACAATTACTGCAATATAATTAAAACAGTACAGTTGAAGCATCCTATACGTTTCTTGTGTTCATTATCTGTAGATCTTCATTAAGGTTGTATCAACCATGAAACGAGCCCTTGAAGTTCCCTTCTTTCGTTGTTCGTATTGAACTACGCCATGATCAGTTAGTGCTATTGACGCATAAGCTATTTTTGCCCGAACATGTAATAAGACCATTGACATCTGCCTATATATAAGCCATATGCTTCCTTATTCTTTTCAATCACTGAACACTTCGGTGTTATTAATAACCTACTCTTCCTGCACATGTACAACATTACTATTCTGGCATTAGCAGACCACAAGTGTCGATTCCGATACATCCATGTTCCAAGCGCGAGGAAATGCCATGATGACCGTGCTTACGAAAATTCAGAACTTAAAGTCGTCCCATGTAATGATTGGGGGTACTTGTATTGCTCTCGTCAGATATTGTGATCAGGCGTTTCGTTTCGCTTAAACGCCGAAGCCATTTGCAAATCTTCGAAATTGAACATTGGAACTCGTTTTCAAATAAAACGTTTCAAAAGTGCGGATGATATTAGCGGACGCTTTGTGAACGGTGAAAGCCCATGTTCTGGTTTGCTGCAAAAAGATGGAGATCGCCTGTCAAATGCAAAGCCATCAATTAATGGCTGCTTGCATTCTCAGCATCATCTGCGGGGGTATATGAGAAAATGTCGAGCAGCCATGGGAGCAGGAAGCACAACTTCTCACCATTTATGTGCGGCCTTCCCACAGCACACAAGCCCGTATAAAAGTCCGCGCACAAAGGGTGAGTAAATGGGGGCATCATTCGATCGCTGATTACATTTCGAGACAATTCCCCACTCGTCGTGAACAAGTTGCAACCTTTTCATTGTAAATATTCATTCAGATGTTCACCTTACCTTCTAACATGCCGCGTGTATTTAGCCTGTGTGTTGACAGAGTAAAACATGACATTCAGGATTTCAAGTTTCATTTAGTTTTGAAGCAACTCCGACAGCGCCAACACTAGTTTTCCATCCGCGCTCGCAATTTTCTGGAAAAGCTTCAGCGGTTCTTCCGGCAGCTGAAGTTCACAGCCTTTCTTCGCTTCCAGCGTTCCAACCGTGTGTTCACAGAGAAGCCGAAAAGGAGCATCTGTCCCGCAAGGGTCTCCGCGAGCCAAAACAACTGCCATAACACTTTCACAATGCAGAAACTCAAGTGGGTGACGGAAGCGCTCTCGCGCCTCATCCGCAGACTTTCTGGCAAAGACTATGGCATGAACGAACACGATGTGGGTCGTCTCATTCATGCATTCACACTGAGCCGTTTCTTTATACAATCCCGTAACTCCGACTTTGACAAGAAGAAATAGTCACCCCGGATTGCATATGCTTCGTAAAGCCTACAAGGTGAGCCTACACCTCCCCCCTAACACAAAAACTACTAAACTTCTTCAACTTGGGCTCCGTAACACCACACCCGAACTCATATAGAAAGCCACAGACAAGCACAATACACTCGCCCAGCTCAGTCTGTCACCGGACGCTACATACATGACACCCTCAACATTCACATTCCAGCAGCCGACCCCACACTTCTACCAGTCCCCCGACCCATACACTCCTAGCTCATAGTAAAACCTCTCCCTAGAAACACTCACACCGCCTACCATTCGGCATGCCGCAAGGCCCGTCACCCGTGCAAAAGCTTTCCACAATTACTAAGGTTCCAAAGAGGGCACCGTATGGGTGGATGCAGCTTGCACGGGCGAAGACGCGGCAGTTGCTGTCGTTGATCACACACTCCAACCCATCGTAACTCTCCTCCTTCCTCAGGCATCCACCCTGGAATCCTCGAAAGAAGCGGCGATCGCGCTTGCCCTCACACACACTGATGCCCGGTACATCCTTTCCGACTCGAAAACCGCGATCGTAAATTTTGCGCGAGGAAGAGTCCACGAGACCGCTTTCCGCATTCTCAGCTCATCCACCAAAAACCCGGCCCGCCGTGTGAACCTCATCTGGGTGACTGCGCACTCTGGGAACCCTGGCAACGAAGCCGCCAAAGAACCCGTCCGAGCTCTCATCAACCGGGCGGCGGCGGAATCGAAGTCGGGCTCTTCCAGGGAGCGCATGCATTCGTTCAACGAGATGACCCAGGCATATCGCACCGAACGCCCGCTATACCCATTATCCCACCGATCCCTGGACCACTTTCACCAAATATTATGGCGCCTCATTCAAACCCGCACCCTTTCCTCCTCCGATTTCCTTTCCCGCATCTATCCAGGAACATGTACACCACGTCCAATGCACCTACCCCTATGTTACCCTAACCCAAATTCTCCTGGATGCCCCGCGGGTCCTGGAGCCCCTGACCACATGGGAGGAATGGGAGACCCTGCTGCGCTCGACAGACGCGGCCAAGCAGAAGATCGCCACTGACCGGGCCGCCCACGTCATGGAACTGCATGAACTCATGAACGCTTAGCGCAGTGGGGTCCTGCGAAGACCCTGGGACGTACGTGCCAACCCCTTGTCTTTCCCCTTTTATTTTTCTTTTGCTTTCTTCGGTCAGCGTGCGCTGCGAACATGAAACAACCTAAAGAAACATTCATCATCAGAAGTTGGACGTTGTCACAAAGTTGCATATATTCTTTATGTCGAATCAAGCAAGAACTCATACGCTACAATTTATATTGAAGTTCGTTATGTTTACTCCGTTACTAAAGCATAAGCATTTTTTTTCCGAATACAGAATAAGAACATTGACATCTGCTTGTATAAACTCTATGCTTTTTCAAACGTTATCTCCATGATAGAATGTTCATATTGTCAAAAACGGTACATTGGCGAAACGGGACAAGCTGTTAATGTTAGATTAAACGGGCATCGTGCGGACACGGCGAAGAAGTTACCCAAAGCAGTGGCACAGCATTTTAATGTAGCAGGTCACAACTTCGAAGATCGCAAACTTTACATACTACAGTCAAACTTCCGGTCCCCAAGAGACAGAAAATATACAGAGTCATACCTTATTCACAAGTTCAATACACTCCAGCCAGCAGGTAGTAACGTTTCTAAGGGGGCTCTTGAATCTATTCGGTATGGTACATACACAACGAAAACCAATGAGAGTTAAGCTCTTCTTCTAGGAATTTCGAACCTACTATTGTTAAAATGCCACGTGCTTCCACTGACAATCACTCAGCGAAACGTATACCCTCCCCTCTCCCCCTTTTTTTGTTCCTTTTCCTTTCTTTTTTCCCGCCTTCCTTATGACTCACACAGTTCGTCACGGCGGCCTCTCCCTCCCCCACCCCCACTCTGGCAGTTGCCCTCCCCTTCTACCGTGTGGTGGAGCGGGCACGAAACATATGCACACAATAGCTAAGGAAATCAGTTCCAGCCTTGAAGAAGACAAGTCCATTTGTCGAAACGTCGGCTCGAGCACCCACCTCCTGTATACGGATTTTCTCATCCTATGCTTTTTGATTGTTTTAAATCACTTAACACCTCAGTGATGAAAAATTTGTGAACAAGGGGTGTCGCTGCAGCCGGCGTTTCAAAAAGCGGACTTGTCTTCTTCAAGGCCACTTGTAAAAACGCCGGTGTTAGTGACACCCGTGTTCACGAATTTTTCATCTCTTCATGTTCCCGTCTTCCCCGGAAGTTCTGCCTTTTTTGAGTGCTCAATTGTTATTAATTACCTACTCTTCCTGCACAGGTACAGCATTAGGCATCTGACATATATCTATTCCGGTACATACCTTTTTCAAGCCCAGGGAAATACCATGGTGCCAGCGTGTATACAGATCAGGAATGAAAATTCTTGTCGAGTGTGAGTACTTGAAGCCACCACAGGCAATGATTGGCTGTGCTTGTGTTGCTCACGTCTTGTATACTGCGATCAGGCTTTTCTCTTGACGGAAAACCTGATGAACCCATTTACAAATGCTTCAAATGCAACATCGGAACGCGTCTTCAATTAAAACCTTTCAAAAGCGCGGGGGATATTAGCGAATGTTTTCGTAAGGGTGAAACGGGCCCGGTTTGTTCTGAAAAAGATGGAGTTGATTTGTCAAATGCAAAGCGTTCAGTTAAGGTCTGCTTGCATTTTGAACATCATCTGCGAGCGTTTCAGGGAGAAGGTCGAGCCGCCGTAGAATCAGGAAACAACTTTGCACTCTTTATGTGCAGCCTTCCCACTGCACACAGAAGCAGGGTGTCGGAACGAAATGTTTTTCGTTTCGGTTTTAGTTTCGTTCCACCGCAAAATGTTCCGTTTCGTTTTTGTTCCGGAACGAAAAAAGAAACGTTCCGCAACGGTTCGTAACGGTATTTTTTTTCTTTTGTATGAAAAAAAAGTATGAAAAAGGTAAAGCAATCATAAAAAAAAACATTGGATTTGTGATGTAGTTACTTGCCCTCTTCTTAAGAAAGTGGTACAAGGGTAAAACAAGTTCTTCAGAGGAGCGGAAGTAACTGTACCACGTATTCCTACCAACTAGCACAAACCAGTATTCATTTCAAAGTCATAGTATTTATTTTCTCACAAGACAGATACGAATTTTTTTAGTTGGCTCAATGCTTTGTGTCAAGAAAGTGAGCACGATCTCAGAAGCAGCACGTCATTGAGTATACTCTCTGATATGCGAGACCGCTGTTCTGATAAAAAGATTGCCAGGCCTGCGTGAAACACGCAGCACAATCACAGCAAAACCTAGAAGAGCGGACTTTGTAGAGCCCGTTGTTATTTCTTGGGGCAACTAGTACAAGTAAACATGCAAGATACACACTATGCCATTTTTCGTCATTCTTCGGAGAATCGCGGTACCCGCTGCACATCTGTAAGGCATTATCTGCACTTTGCGCTGTGGCTGATGATAAAGAATTATGGCTGAGCACATTGCAGTTGGTTGGAAGGAGTGTAACGGAATGGGCGCCTCCATTCCATTCCAATTCCATTCCGGGGAATTAGAACTTGACGCAATTCCATTCCTTTCAATTCCTCGGAATGAAAAAAAAACTTAGCCCATTCGCACTCTGGGAATGGCCTGGCAGTTTGATTCCATTCCTGTAATTCCTCAACGTAGGAAAGGCATCTTGATAGATTTATCGAGTTAAGAATGAACGCCCCATAAAGCTGATGTCATCAGATACACTAATAACTGCAAAAGTACGCTAAACCCGTTACCAAGGTCGAGGAATAGTAGCTTGGTGACATACCTCGCGCAGTACAACCACCCTACTAATTCCCATAGGGGCAGTTCTCCCGCTACCTATAGTATTTTGCGTGGTCAACATGTTTGAACGAATGGTGGTGTTTCAATATTGTTTAAGCTTAAATCTAAAATGACGACATAGCGTATTTTTATGCTGCAAAAGCACCTTTGCATCAAATACGGAACACTGGGCCGCACTGCCCGTCAACACTCACGCTTGTCAAGCGCGCCTCGCAAACACGAATGGGGTGAGAAGAACTTTCTGTGTTCGCCTGTGCGCAGGTATGCAATGTCTTCCTTGTCGCAAAGGTTATTGACGTGTGTCAGGTACTAAACTGCTCGTGAAATAAAGATCAGGCTGTGCATAGAGTATTCGCCACTTTCGGGTGGGGGTATCAATGGGAACCAACGCGCAGGGGTAATTGGTTTCTCCCTTCGGTATCTGCTAGGATAATGCGTTTGTTTGTACACTAACTTATGCCTCTGTTTGTGGTAGGCGCGTTGCTTATAAATGTACCGTGCTTGTAATCAGCCAAGCCATTTTAAAAATACTACTTTAGTGCTAATTTTACGAGGCTCTGACTTACTAACGTTTGAAGTTTGAAAAAGAGCACGTAGACGAAAACGTCCTCTATTTTCGGAAAAAGACGTGATTCCATTCCCATTCCATTCGGTGCAAAAGGCGCTTAATTCCATTCCCATTCCATTCCTTCAAGCGTTGTCCCCATTCTATTCCGGAGTCGCGAAAATGTGGAATGATTCCGGAGTCATTCCAATTCAGGAGTGGCAACTCCGCAACACTGATGGGAAGCATTAAACCACACACTCTTTGCGCTATTAGCTTTGTGTGATGACTGGTTGTTATTTTACTCTTCTGCCACGCTATATTACATATGTTAACGCGATTCCTTGCCGGACATGACGCCTGTGTAGAGTATTTTTGCGATGGAGTTATAAGCACCAGCGTGACACTGTGGTGGAAGACCCGGCTGCTACGCAGAGGGCGCAGTCCTAGAAATTTGTTTCTCATTTAATTTTTTCTTATATCACGCGATAGCGGTCACGTACACCGGCTGCCGCGGACAACTATGGATCCAAAATCGGCTGTTGTGATCTCATAACAGCTTTCGCTGTAACAAACTTCAGCGCCGACAATGCCCTCTCCACTTTGGCCTGCTTGACAGGCGCGCAAAAGTCCACTTGCGTTAATATAAACATCTCTGGTTGCCACTGTTCTCGTTTTTCGCACAATTTCAACATATCTTTGCTCGGGAATTCCTGTCTGAGGTACGCGCTAATACTATACCCTGGGATATGCTTACATTGCATGAGCTCAGTTGTTCCGGATTGCGAAATTTTGTCGTGAACCGAAAAACGATTGAAAAAATTTCGGTTTCACTCCGGAACGAAATAATAAATAAAGTTTCGGTTACGTTTTCGTTCCGGTCAAAAATATCGTTTTTTTTTTTTCGTTTTTCGTTTTCGGTTTTCGTTCCGTTCCGACACTGCACAGAAGCGTACAAAAGTCGCCACACACACGGAGTGAGTAAATGGGGGCATCATTCGCTAATCACATTGTGAGACAAGTTCCCCATTCGTCGTGAACAAGTTGCAAACCTTTTATTTGTAAGTATTCACTTAAATGTTAACATTAGCTAGTGGTTATGTCACATGTGTTTATCCTGTGTGTTCTGCACAATAAAACATGTCTGAAGTTGACATTCATCCTTTCAAAATTTTGTTTCTTTTTAAAGTCTTTGTGCGACAGCGGGGCACATACGTCCCACTTTTCCATCTGCAGAAAACATTTTCTCCCACATCCTCCGTATCAATTAGCGCAACACTAAGTCACTCATATCTGAACTGTCTTCGTAATCTCGAGGAAAATTCTTTTACTACGCTTTCGAAGGGCGGAATTAGTGTTACAATGGCGTTGAATTTCGACCAATTTTTTATGTTCGCTTCTAAATTTTCCTCTTCTTCATATACATAGAAAGAACTTACCAATCGAAATGCCAGATCATTTCCTTTTTTTCTGGTTTTTCCGAGAAGCAATTTTAGCTGTCAGTCATCACGAGTTCTTGTAAATCTGCGCAATAACTTGAGAGATAAATGCACCGAAACACAATCCCCTCGAAATCGCCACGCTCATCCCTCATCATAATTGCGGATATTGATGCGTGGAAATATTTTTCTTGATATCATGTACCTCTTGAAAAGTAGGCACATATTCAGGACTTATATAAGTAGGCACATATTCAGGAAACTTTCGCCCAGAAGCTATAAATTGTTCAATAAAATATTACCATTAAAAACGTTGATTACCTCCATGGATGACGATACGATTGTACATCAGTGTTTCTGAATATTTCTTATTCACTCAGTGATGATGAGCGATTAATATTTTTAAATACTTGTCGTAATCAAAATACTACGTCTAATTCCTAATTATCACCGTAAAAATTCCACTGCATTCACCACCTTCGTTTATGCATTCGCTTGCTACATTAAATCGCAATCCTCCAAATAATCTTATAAATACATACTCCCACTTACTAATTAACTAGAACGATAGAATCGTAACTAAAGAATGGGAAATATCGCCACGAATAGGAGAGGGTGAGGTAGGCGATGCAATTAAGAACTTTTCAGGCGTAAATACAATTAGCACGCAAGGGACAGGGTACATTGAAGATCACTGGCCGAAATCTTCATCCTACAAAGGGCATAAAATAATCTGATAATGACAATCAATACTAAATATTTGGGGATATTAGTTCTGTCAATTACAAACTAGTTTGCCATTTCGGATTTTCTTCATTTTACACCAATGTCCACTACGGTGCAAACAAATAATTGATAATTATAATTAAAGTTTATTACTAATCTTTATAACTACAAATAGTACAAATCGCTTATATGCCACTGTCATTTGCCATCGTATAATAATTGTATACATCCAAATACCATCTACACATACATCTGCTACTACACTGACAGGTTTCAACCACGACTTTCCAATAAAATGTTGAGTTCATTACTATTTATTACTAATATTTTATACGTCAGGGTGCTAATGTGCATCACAACTGCCCAGTTTTCCTAAGTTTTAAATAAATCAATACGCACATTTCCATCAATTTCGCGACAGGAGAATTCTTTGGCTACGTAGGGGTACTTCGCCGCAGTATCGGCATACAAAAGCTGTTCAGGAAATATTTGATATTCGGCCATAGAAATCACACCAAACTGTAATCACATGGAGAGATGTTGCTGCTTTACATTCCGCAAGAGGGCAATTAGCGAATAAATTATCAATACGCTACAATCAGCTTTTTTAAAACTCACCCGGTGCATTTTAAATGCATCCCCTAAAATGTCCCAGGAGAAAAATCTAGCAGGCGAATGAAAACTTGGAGGACGCTTGAGTTAGCTTTCAAGAGTAGAACGCGATAGCGTAATCGGACCTTGTTCTAAGGGCCTTCCAAATCGCTAGTCTGGCTTCGATTCTCGGTGGAGACCAAAACCCTTCCGCAAGCAGAGCCAAAGTGCGGTTACATATATTCGGCGTGACGAAACACGGCCACACGACCACACAGCGGGGCGATGCCGTTTAAAAGCGCGGCCGTGGGCCCTTTGCGCTTTCTAGCATGTGTTGTGTCAAGCCGGTGAAGAACCCCCCGAGATGTGCGCACTACTTACGATAAATAGTGTATATAGTTATTATGCAAGAGGATGTATGCGTGGTGGCCGAGCGGTTAAACGCATCGCGCCACGGAGCAAGGGGTCGCAGGTTTGAATGTCCGATGCCACTCTAAATGAAGATTTTTTATTGTTTCTTTATTTGCATCTACCTCGATCACGGGCAACGCGGATTTTTCGTTTACAACCAAACACGCCGACGCCGCCGACACCGACACTGGAATTTCTGCGATACAAGCTCTTTAACGCTCTTGCGTTAAAATTAAAATTCAGCGTACGGAATGATGCTACTCGAAATGTACCGCTTGAGATCGTTGCTGGCTTTCAGTGCCTTGAGTACAATTAGCGAGGAATGAGGCATTCTTAAGTAATCATTTTTTAAACGCTCCCCATTGAGCTACACCGACCGCGTCTCATTGCCGTAGGCTTTGCCGCAGTAGTCGATGTCCCGGATGCCTGGACATGATTCATGGTTGATCATCCTGTGTGGCTGGCGCCATTTCACAGAGAACCCACTAACCAAGCCACTGGAAATTGGCGCTATGTGACGTATTCCTGTAGGATCAGAACCCGTGACGTAGGTTTGCTGTGACCTGAAGGCCTCGAACCGCACTGCGGTTGGCCGTTACCTCTCAGCAACACTTCTTTCGTATGCATCTGCCTTCTTTTACGTAGCTAGTTCAGCCTACGGAGAAGCGAGACATGCATTACCAGTTCAGAGTTTGCTGCGGTTCTCTACGTCAATCGGGAACACCACTTCACCACCTTGGGGCGATCGGAAAATCACGTCCCAACAGGAGCGCATCAAAGCTTTCAGTAATGATATTCCCGTAAGTGCAGCATGTTACAAGCGGTAAAAACTTTTGCCTTCAAGACTTTTTAGTATTGCCTTGCGGCATCCGCTCATCATGCCCGTGAATTTTCGGACAGGTTCACTCACCCACAATACGTCTTATACAATAATACGGGTCCTGCAGGAATGCATACTTTCCCATAGGACCCTTGCATTCACGTTGCAAGCGGGAACGCATACCTTCCCGCTTGCAACGTAAGTTCTTGCTGCCACCACGCTGTTGAGCCGACGTCTCATGTTCTCATATGGCGGGTGGAATATTTCTTAGAAGACGAACCATCGTTCATCGCAGAAGACTACACCGCCAGCATACCGGAGTACAGCACTGCTGTAACGAAAGGAATGTACATCGAAGGCAACGGTGCACAGCGCAATTTGGTACCGGTGGTGTAGAAATATGAAGCCAGCGATGTTTTCAGTCTCTAGTTACGATTCACACTGGGCAACGCCTGACAACGATGCTCTCGCACGACACGCTGTTCTGGTTAAACATGCCTCATCGCACGTACCCACTACTCGGGATGTCAACCCGCCGAGCGATGGCTGTTCCTTCAGGGAGCAAGCCCCGCCGTAGGCGCCTCTCTAGCGTGCCTCGAGCTACGCCACAGTCTTCTTTGGCCGAGGCCAACCGAATCGCTCTGAAAGCTCCACCGCCGAAAGAGGAAGTAAAAATAATAAAAGTAGAGACAGAAAACAAAGAAAATGAGGAACAAACGAAAATAGGATCAAGCGTTAACTGAAGTTCGCGCCGCCATGAGCAGGCAGTTCAAACGAAATGAGGAATAAAGTAACAAAGAAATGACATAAATAAAACGATAAATCCAGTATACAGAATCAAAGAAAGATTTAAAAAGTATTAAAAATGAACAAAGACTAGACTGTAAATGTACCTGCATGCATGCCTCGATCCTTTGCCTCAATTTACCGCCAAATAGGACACAGATATAGTTGCGCTCGCCTGTCGCATCAAGGAGTATCGTAATTGTCGGCACTTTTCTTTTCGCCGCACTCCAACCGCATATACCAACCCGCCTATCGTGGAACATCGAGGAAATAAACAAAATATTCGGGCATGGTAAAAAAAAAGTGGTACTGCTTTGGAACACGTCCCGCCGACCAATCTTAATTACTATCATCATTAACAGCTCACAGCGGGGAAGGTTCCACGCCCTGACACTCGTTCTACAAGTAGAAGCGATGGTGTCAACCTGGGCGACAGTATACCACCAGTGGTGGGTGTTATCCTTTGCTTGCCACCCACCACCTGCCGAGCCATTGGCAAGCAGCCACTCTGTGCTCTCGACCATGGCTCTGGTGAGAGTGGTGGTGTTTTGGGGCCTTATATATTTGTTAGTCCTCGCTTCTACTTCGACGAAGCGTTCGGCGTTCGGACGTGAATCGCGCTCGGTGCACGGTGCTGGTTGGGTGGTTGAGTACCGGATAGTTTTTATTCTTTGATTAGAATCTGTGGTGTTTTTCTTCCGTATATGCAGGATCAGTTCTGTTTTCTTGATGTTGTCTACTTGAGTCCACACTGATGTCTAGGAATTCCCCTGGTCAGGATCGTTCCCTGTGGACGGCCTCTCTGCACAGTGATGATTTGCCGATTGACCTGTTTCTCCGCAGTGGTGTGAGCAGCGTTCCCGTCGCTCTGGTGCCCTTGGGTGGGCACTTCATTAAGTTAAATAACCCTAAGGCGATACAAGAACACCTTCATGCAGTGACCCCAAACTACCAGAGCATTACCGACGTGAGGCAGTTTGGTCGCGGTGGAATCGTATGCAGATCGCCAGACCAGGCATGTGTAAAGGATCTCCTAAAGTGTTCATCCTTTGCATCGATCCCGGTGAGTGCGTATATTCCACCACATCTGGCTTGCACTAAAGGCATCGTACGCGGCGTAGACGCGCAACTCAGCCCTGCGGAGACTCTAGAGAAGCTTTCTGTGGCAGGTGTGGTGGCTGTCTACAGGTGCAATCGAGTTGTAGACAATAAGAGAGTCCCCACGGAGTCAGTGATTGCGACATTTGCTGGCACATCATGTCCGTCTGAAATTAAAGCATGGCCTTTAGTTTTTAGAGTAGATCAGCTAGCGTCGCGCCCACTGCAATGCCGGAACTGCTGGAGATTTGGGCATAGCGCTGGTGGATGTAAGTCAGATGTGCGCTGTCGCAGATGTGGTGAAGGCCACTCAGATCGAGAATGCACGGCTCATGATGACATGTGTTGCCTCTGTGGTGGACAACATGCTGCTGACTATACAGAGTGCCCAATTCGACAGCAAGAAATGCAGGTGCTGGAGATTGTTGACAAAAGGAGATGCTCTAGGAGGGAAGCCATGTCAATTGTCAAGGAGAGAGCGCATGGTTATGCTGGCGTTACAGCACGTCAAACGGTTTCGGAGACGACTATCGCGCAGGCAGTTGAGGTAGCAGTAGGAAAGGCTATGACTAGAGTAATGGACCAATTAGTGGTTAGCATTTCCGAATGCATTGCTCAAGTTGTCAGCAATCAAATTGCTAAGCTTGTATCCCAAACTTCGACGGGTACTCCCGAGGCCAACAAACGGCCAACTGCCAGTGAAGCGAATACAGCATGTAATGATAAGGAAAACAGTGCTGATAACATCCGTGACTCCACAGAGCATATGTTGGCTGATGGTCAAGAACATGTGCTAGACCTAAACGTGTCCACAGATGTCGAGTTTGATGCCCGGGCTCAGAAACGCAGCCGGTCCCCATTGAACTGTTCTGCTTCTACTTCCCCTCAGTCTAAACCAAAGAAGTCACCACCCAGTAAAGTTCTAAAGGAGAGCATTTTGGAGAAAGTTGTATCCGCAACAATTCTCTCACCAAAATAGCGTCCCTGAGAGTTTTACAGTGGAATTGCCGATCTATATTTGCTGCTATTACTGATTTACATTGTCTTTGTTCACAGTTAAATCCTGATTTAATTTTATTACAAGAATCTTGGCTTGCTCCAGATAGCAATTTTTACTTTAGGAATTATCGTTCGTTTAGATTAGACCGCCCTTCGAGAGGTGGTGGAGTAATCACAATGCTATCAAACAGAATTTGTTATAAAGCAAAACTGACGTTAAAGCTGATCTCCCCAGAATGTGAAATATTAGTTATAAACATAACGCTTCCGACTGGTCAGGCTTTTTCGATAGCAAATGCGTACTTTCCTTCAGGCGTACATGACACTCGGTCATTGGATACTATAATTGCGACTTGTGGAAGAAATATTTTATTAGCAGGGGACTTCAACGCCCATCATGTTGCATGGGGTGTAAAAACTGATGCGTGCGGCAGCCGCTTGTGGGATTGGTCTCAAGATAATCATTTTACATGCTTAAATTCAGAAAGCCCAACGTATGTTAGAGGTCGTACTTCTTCATCGTTGGATTTGACGTTTGCAAGTTCCAGCCTTAATATTTCGGCTTGGTCAGTGGTGGATTGCGCTACAAATAGCGACCACTTGCCGATTATTTTCGAAATAGTATGTCCAGTAGCCCCATCAGTCTTTAATGCACGTACGTATATAAATTACACTAAATTTAAAGACTCATTGTGTTCTTCATTGGCTTCGCTATCAGATACAAGCATTAAGTCGAAAGCTTTAAGCATATGTTCTGTTTTAAAGAGTGCTCGCGAGAAATCTGAATTTGTGGTCTCCTCAGTTAAGCAGAACTCTAATTCCCCTTGGTGGAATGATGATTGTTCGAGGGATTATAGGCGCAGAAAGGCAGCATGGAAAAAGCTGTTGTACAATCAATGCCCTCAAAATTGGAAGGATTACCAGTTCTGCGCTGGTGCTTTTAAACGAACAGTTTCGAAGGCGAAAGAAGATTATGACATTCGGACATTTGATTCTCTGTCGAAATCAAACAATAAACGCGCATTATATAGATTTCTACGTAAAAAGAAACTTACTCCGCGATCCATGAATGCCGAATCTGTCGTTTTGACTCCAGAAGAAATAAAAGATGCGTTGGAAGCAATAGGTAGGGGGTTGGAGCAGCGCTTTTCTTCGCAACTATCACCACGTCCTTTGCTTACATTAGGTAATGACGACTTCACAGAAATTTCGGCGGCTGAATTATCACAGGTTTTAGCTAGCATTCCATCAGCAGCTCCGGGCCCTGACGGAGTCACATCGGCCATGCTGAAAATGATGAATAAGGAATCACCAGAATATTTATTAGACATAATCAATTACTCAGTAAAAATGGCATGGCTCCCATCAGATTGGAAAATAGCTAAGGTAATACCATTACTTAACGTTCCGGATAAGGGGTATGTATTGGACAACATTAGGCCCATTGCGCTAACTTCAAATTTCGTAAAATTAATCGAGAGAGTTTTAAATATTCGTATAATAAATTTCATTAATGAGAGAGAAATCTTAAATCCATCCCAAATTGGCTTTAGATCAGGATGCTCTATATGGCAGGCGCATATAGATCTCGAAAGCTGTATCCAATTAGCTAGGCGTGAAAGAAAATATGCGGCGTTAGTCACTTTGGACATTGCAAAAGCATATGATAGTGTTGAGCACATCGTTTTAATGAATCAGCTTCACAACCAGAATTTTCCAAAATATATTCAGGCATGGATTGCGGAATTTTTACGAAATAGAACATTTTATTGCTTCCAAAGCGGCATATCGTCTTCTACGTACGTGCAATCAAGAGGTGTACCGCAAGGGGCAGTCCTTTCCCCGGTATTATTTAATATTCTCATGAGTTCTATTCCACGACAAGAGGACGTGCACACATATGTGTATGCTGATGACATTGCATTTTTTTCATCAGCAGATGATATTCACAAGCTATTCCAAATATTGCAATCATACTTATCATCCGTAGAACGTTGGCTTGATGGTCTACATCTGTATTTAAATGTCAGCAAATGCTCCGTAATAACATTTCCATTGAAAGACCCTATTTACATGTCGCTATCATATCATGTCGAGAATATTCCACAAGTTGAGAAAGTAAAATATCTGGGCGTGATATACGACCGATCTATGTCGTGGAAGGCTCACATTGAATACATCGCAGCAAAGGGCGTTCGGGCGGTTGGATTGTTAAGGAAGATCAGCAACAGTCGGTTAGGTATGCGAAGAAAAACGCTTTTATCGATATATTGCATGTATGTTCGCCCAGTTCTTGAATTCGGGTGCATATTATATGCTGGGGCTCCTGCTTATAAGCTTCATCCTCTTGTAGTCCTCGAAAGACAAGCCTTGAGATTATGTTTAGGTCTTCCTAAATTTGTAGCAATCAAGCTCTTGTATCTGGAAGCTAGGCTCCCCTCATTAGCTACCCGTTTCAAGTTGTTAGCAGCTCAGTCATTTCTAAGGCTGTATGAATCCCCCGTAAGACGTTCAGCAACAGTTTTTATTACCAGTCCTGAATTGTTTTTTGGAGTATATTGGCCGAGATTTCATACGCCTCAAATTCTGGTTATACAGAGCCTTCTTGACTTTTTAAACGTTCAAATTAAGGACATGCCTTTAATCAGTAATAGCAACAACTATATTAAAATACAATTTGACGACATTTTTCCAAAAAATGCAAAACTAATATCGTCCCGCTTTTTAAACGCTATATTAAATGATTACCTGGTACATATGCCAATAAAGACAGTCATAGCGACTGATGCTTCACAGAGTGAAGAAAAATGTGGAATTGGGATTTTCTCCCCTGCTCTTGATTGGTCATTTTCTCTTCGCCTTCCAGATTTTGTGCCCGTATTTGTAGCAGAATTTTTAGCGATCATTCTAGCTCTCCGTAAATTAACAGCATCAATAAAGTCTGCAGTAATTTTGACGGATTCTCGGTCAGTATGTTCCTCCCTAACTGCAAATGAGGAATCGAACGTTCTGAGGGTTTTCAAATCATTAGTCCCACCGCATATAAATTTGATCAAGTTGGTTTGGGTTCCAGGACATAAAGGGCTAATTATGAATGAAATGGCAGATACGCTAGCAAAGACATCTTTGAATGGCCCGGTTATTCAGGTATTACCGGCATCAACATTCATTATAGGTGCGAGATTAAGGAGGAAACTGTTGTTAGATGAATTTTATGCACCGTCAATAACGAACACATTAGAATTGCAGCATTTGAATCATTATTGGAATATTAAAATATGTCAAACAAGAGCAATTGAAGTCGCAATCACAAGACTACGCTGTCAGACTCCATACCTAAATTTTTATTTACACAGAGCTGGTCTGGCAGCTTCCCCTAATTGTTCTTTTTGCGGAATACCTGAGTCAACGGAACATTATCTGATTCACTGTAACAGATACTCTTCTTTGCGCAAATTGACTTTAGGTACCGTCTCCCGACTCCTTAGATTGGATTTAAGCGCACCAAATGTACTGTCATTCGGGGCTTTGTCCCTTGGATACAGTGACGGGAAGATTGCCGATGCCCTGCAGGAGTTTATTAAAGGTTCACAGAGATTTAGGCTATAGAATCAATCTTTCCTCTTGTTTTTCTACGTTTCAAAATTTCTTTATTCTTTTTATTCAAATTCTCCGCTTCATTGTTTATATGATTTTCTATCTCTATTCTTAATTTTTTTTTTCATTTTACTTCTTTCCTCTTAAATAGAAAAAATCTACGCTTTACTTTAACAATTAGATTTTAAAAACTATCCGGTTCTTGGCCAATCCCCCAGCGTGGGTGTGTGCCATAGTTATAGGATCTACTCTACTCTACTCTAAAAACCCGAATCGTCGGCAATAATTTCATTTTAATTTAACATATTTCTAGTCATTACCTGCTATGGCCATGTCACACTGCTTTGCTCATCCTTGGTTCGAATTCTTCATTCTTGCAGTACAGTTTTTTGTTTCTTTTGTATTGTAAATTCGTATGCGAGTTGTGCGTAGACTCGTACCTGCTTCAACAGCTACGAGTCGTGCTTCGAGGACAACAACCGCCGCCGAACGAAGCGAGGTAAGGAGGCCACGGGCGTGCTGGAATTCTAGATCATATTGTACACCCTGGTTTACGAAACGTTTACCAGCGTGGCAAATCTGCTACGCAATTTTTGAAATTTCCGTAGATACTAAAGCTCGGCCTCACAGCACCATGCATCGTCCTATCGTTTGCGGACACATATTTGGGTGCGGGACGCGAGCCTTAATTAGTTAAACAGGAGCGCCCATTGTGCCATATTTTCGTTCAGTGCCGTTTACAGTGTGCGTTGTCTCTTTGTGTTCAGGAGGGCTTGGCGAGCACAGCTGGCGCGGATTTTGATGTTCACGTCCTATATGAGGTGAATACCAAGACCGCATTTTGAGTCGGAAACCTACCGATGAGCTGTCATATTCATTGTTTTTGTATTTTTAACGCAGTTTATTTTTTACTGCTAGGCACTTAACAAGGGCACCGGAGGCGCTGCCGACTTCTATGCCGACTTCAACTTCTGCTCCATTCAAGAGTGATTGACAAGCATACTCATCCCTCTCAACATTCATCTTTGGTCCTCAACCCAGTCAACCTTGCCGTGTCCCCGAAATGCTTCATTAACACTGACTCGGCAAGCACAGAACCAAGCATCTACGAGAGATAATCGAAGCTCACATGATTCACAGGTTAGGCCAAAAATGTGCGTGTTAGCTCAACACCACTCTTCCTATGTAATAAAGAGCTATTATTACTCCAATGAAGTTTTAGATGCTAATTAACAGCGTTAAGGCAGTGACATGCGCAAAGGTGTGCCTGTGAACATATAAATATGTGAATCGCTTTTCCGTAAGTTTGTAAGTTCGATATTGTGATGATGTCCTTTCTTCTCTGCGTCATCGTAGCGCGCTGGTTTTTTTTTTATATAATGTTTTACAAGCAAGCCCAAGTTTTATCATAACTTTTTGCTCGCGAGAAAAGGAGCTACCAAAGTATCCATCTTCAGAAGTAAAATATTGCAACGTTTTTTTTTAACGAACGCGTAATATGTCTGTTTAGACGTCGCCATTTAGTTATAAAATGATAATTTTGTACACAACAGGTTTGCCTGCACTGGCCCCTATTGAAAATGTCGAATCAAGCAAACACTCACGTTTCGGCATGTATTGAACTACGTCATGTTTACTTAGTGATATTGAAGCATAATATACCTTTGTCCGAGCATGGAATAAGACCATTGACATCTGCTCATATAAGTCACATGTTTCTTTATTCTTTTCAATCACTGTATACTTCGGTCTTATTAAGAACCTACCCTGCCTGCACATGTGTAGCACCATTACACTTCTGGTATTAGCAGACCACAAGTATCGATTTCGTACATTCGTATTTCAAGAGCGACGAAATGTCATGATGACCGTGTGTCCGTAAGTTCAGGACTAAAGACATATCTCCATTATGCGTCCTTGAAGTCGCCTCGCTTAATGATCGGGGTTACTTGTGTTGCTCTCGTCAGATATTGTGGTCAGGCTTTTCTTTTGACTGAAAACCGGAAGCCATCTGCAAATCCTCGAAATGGAACATCGGAAGTCGTCTTCAAATGAAAAGTTTCAAAAGCGCAGAGGATAATTAGCGGACGTTTTCGGGACGGTGAAAGCCCGTGTTCTGGTTTGCTGCAAAAGGGCGGACATCGCCTGTGAAACGCAAAGCGAGCAATTAATGGCAGCTTGCACACTCAATATCATCTGCCAGGGTGTGTGAGAAAATGTCGAGCAGCCATGAGTGTATGAAGCACCACTTCTTACCCTTTACGAGCGGCCTCCTTACAGCACACAAGGCCGCGCGAAATTCCGCGCACAAGAGGTGAGTAAATGGGGGCATCATTCGCTGTTTACATGTCGAGACAAGCTCCCCATTCGTCGTGAATAAGTTGCGACCTTTTGTTTGTAAATATTCATTCAGCTGTTCACCATACCTACTAACATGTCACGTGCATTTAGCTTGTGTGTTGGCAGAGTAAAACATGACATTCACGATTACAAGTTTCATTCAGTTTTTAACCGACTCCGACCGCGCCAACACGAGTTTTTCATCCGCGCTCGCAATTTCCTGGCAAAGCTTCAGCGGTTCTTTCGGCAGCCGAAGTTCACAGCCTTTCTTCGCTTCCAATGTGCCAATCAGGGTGTCGGAACGAAATGTTTTTCGTTTCGGTTTTAGTTTCGTTCCACCGCAAAAAGTTCCGTTCCGTTTCTGTTCCGGAACGAAAAAAAAATGTTCCGTAACGGTTCGTAACGGTTTTTTTATGGAAATTTGAAGTTAAGGTAATCATAACGAACATTGTATTTGTGAAGTAGTTACTTGCCCTGCTCTTAGGAAAGTGGGACAAGGGTAAAATACGTTCTTCAGAGGAGCGGAAGTACCTGTACCACGAATTTGTACCAACTAGTACAAACCAGTAATAATTTCAAAGTCATAGTATTTATTTTCTCAAAAGACAAATACGAATTTTTTAGTGGGCTCAATGCTTTGTGTCAAGGGAGTGAGCACGATCTCAGAAGCAGCACGTCATTGAGTGTACTCTCTGATGTGCGAGACCGCTGTTCTGATAAAGAGATCGCCAGGCCTGCGCGACACACGCAGCACAGTCACAACGAAAGCTGGAAGAGCGGACTTTCTAGAGCCCGCTGGAGAGACTCTTGGGGCAACAATACAAGTACACATGCAAGGTACCCACTACGCCATAAATCATCCCAATTCTTCTGAAGTAGAGGAGTTCCCACTATGCCATTTTTCGTCATTCTTCGGAGTCTCGTGGTACACGCTACACATCTGTAAGGCATTATGTGCACTTTGCGCTGTGACTGATGATGATAAAGAATTATGGCTGAGCACTTTGCAGTGGGTGGGAAGCAGTGTGGCGGAATGGGCGCCTCCATTCCATTTCAATTCCATTGCGGGGAATTGGAACTTGCCGCAATTCCATTCCTTTCAATAGACCGATCCCACCAGACCATCTGCGCATGCGCGAGTTTCCGACAGTGGCACTGTCGCCATCTTAGTTGTAGTTCTCGGAGCGCTGCTGGTGCGGCTGCTTGCTGCGTGTTTCAGGTATATTGGCGTTTTGCACCAATCCTCGACACGCAAGACGATTGAACGCGGTGGAAAACTGTGTCCGCACCTCCAACGTATGTTATTTTATTTCAGCTTAACTGCATCCGAGCGCTAAAAGAAAAAAAGAACAGTTGATAGTGCTTACGTGTGACGAGGTGGTCTCGTCGGGTTGACGAGCTTGCCTCCTTTTGCTGAATAAATAGTAGTAATAAAAAAAGAGAAATCACGTTCCCGTCGTCATGAGAGCAAATATCTTCTCCAGTGAACGCAAGCACGCAAGCGACACAAGCTACAGTATCCGGAAAATAACTTGCCCAAACTGCGCAGAGCTATCCGCTATACGACAATAGGAGAAAAAAAAAGGCCGAAGGGGACCCCAAAAAAAAAAAAAGCTTATTGCGCTTTTATTTTGTCGAAATGACACTTTCCATGTAGACTGTGTTGTCAATGCAGGACTTTGATCACAGTAATAAGTTAAACGTGAATGAAGATGAAACGGTCGCCGTGAAGCAGGTTAGAGGCGCGTCCGCTGAACAGTGACTGGCCGCTCATGCCGTTTGGCAAAGGTTAACATCACGAAAATCTCGAGAATGGCACAATATTTCCTGCTGTACAAGGGATGGATGAGTCAGTAAGAGATTTTGGCGGCACACGCATTGCGGCGGATAAGCAGTAGCTCGCTCCGGCTGGCGGCGGCGGCCTCAGCCGGTGGCTCGGCGCCGGTATCGTCGCTAGGCCTACCGGTTCGAAACGGCAGTGTACAGTTAATAGCCTACGCTCATAAAGAAGTCCAGCTTTGCTACCGCTGTTGCGCGCTTTACGATGCGTTCACAATAATATCGCATATTGAAAGGAAGAAGGAAATCCCGGCGGCGGAGTTGGCTGCGATACCGGCACGGCCGAGTTTTCGCCGTGCGCTCCACGGCGCGAGCTGTACACAGCATGCAGTTATAATCTTGGCTTGTATCACAGGTCTCGTTCATGCTAGACGCTTGACAGTCGTCATCGCATTTGGTGAGAGGTCGGTTTAGGTCTTCCGATATATTAAAGCGATATCTGTTGAGCCCGGAAAGGACGTTGTATCCAACCTGTCGCCGCTGGCGGCGACGGGCCCGGCAAGGGGATCCAGCTGGCGTTATATGAACTTTTGCTGTCGCTGATCGGTCCATCGTTCGCGCAGCAAGGTTGTTATGACGCAATAGGGCACTGTTAAACCACGATGCATCATGCACAGGGAGTTCACAAACACGTTGAACAAGAAAGTGCGCGGTAGTTGCCTCTCCGTCCGACTTCGTTGACTGTCGCACACATTCCTGTCGGAGCTTGAAATCCTTTGAGAACACGCAAAATCCGAGTCATTTTGCTTCAGGCTCCTGTTGCAGCATTCCAGTACACAGCATGTCAACCCAACCATCGCAATTCCTCCAAATAAGGCCGCTAAAGCTCGTTAATGCAGCTCGCCAATGCACCAGCTGTAGGCAGCTGAACGTACCGATTACTACAAGTACCGGCATGCACTGCGGCAGCGGTGGCGTAGTGAAACTCGCGGTGAGATCGGTCTATTCCTCGGAATGAAAAAACTTAGCCCATGCGCACTCCTGGAATGGCCGGGCAGTTCAATTCCATCAATGTAATTCCTCCACGTAAGAAAGGCATCTTGATAGTTTTATTGAGTTAAGAATGAACGCCCCATAAAGTTGATGTCATCAGATGTATTAAGAACTGCAAGAGTACGCATAACAGGTTACCAAGGTCGAGGGATAGCAGCTTGGTTACATATCTCGTGCAGAACAACCACCCTACTAATTCCCATAGGGGCAGTTCTCCCGCTACGTATATAGTATTTGCATGGTCAGCATGTTTGAATGGTGGTGTTTTATTATTGTTTATGCTTAAATGTGTTAATGCTAAAATGACGACGTAGCGTATTTTTATGCTGACAAAAGTAGTATTCAAGAAGACTAAGCAGTTTTGCCACGCGTCTGGAGCGGTTTTGTGAACATGGAGAGAAATAAGATTTGGTTAATGAGGAATAAGGCCCTCTAGATCTGCTGGTATTAGTTAGAACAGTGCACCGCTCGGGCACCTTGTGCCTTTGTATCGAATACGGAACACTGGGCCGCACTGCTCGTCAGCACTCACGCTTGTCAAGCGCTCCTCGCAAGCATAGAGGCACTAGCGTGGCACTGTGGTGGAAGACCCGACTGCTACGCAGAGGGCGCGGGTTGAAATGCCATCCGATCCTAGAAATTTGTTTCTCATTTATTTTTTTATATCACGCGATAGCCGTCACGAACACCGGCGGCGGTGGACAACTATGGCGCCAAAATCAGCCGTTGTGATCTCATAACAGCTTTCGTTGTAACGAACTTCAGCGCCGACAATGCCCTCTCTACGCTGGCCTGCGTGACAGGCGCGCAAAAATCCACTTGCGTTAATATGAACATCTCTGGTTGCCACTGTTTTCGTTTTTCGCACAATTTCAACATATCTTTGCTTTGGAATTCCTGCCTGAGGTATGCGCTAATACGGTAATACCGTACCCTGAGATATGCTCACAGTGCACGAGCTCAGTTGCTCGTGCACTGTGAGCATATCTCAGTTTTGGTTACGTTTTCGTTCCGGTCCAAAACATCATTTTTTTTTTTTCATTTTTCGTTTTCGTTCCGTTCCGACACCCTGCTCTTAACACATTGCACCCTCATTTATTGCGAGTACGACAGGGAAGGCAGTAATGGAGTACTTCAGGGCAGCTTGCTTGCGTTTTCTCAGTACAGGCAGAGTAAGTTTTAACACTAAAGCGTTTTTTGACTGGGTTGGGGAAACCGTGCACCAAGCTGGCATCTGCAAAAGCAGTGTCTGAAAAGAACATGACCTCTCTCTCCGGAACCAATGCCAGCACCAACAACTGTCGCAGCAATCACCTGCAGCTGCTGTGGCGTAGCAGAGGGGAATGCCCACAGAGTTTAGAGGAAGTCCCGAATCAAAGGGAAGACGGAAAGTGCATAGGAATCTTCAGCATAATGCATAAGCGCATCGACATCTGCAACACGCGGCCGCCGACGTTCCATCTATAAAGGGAGCACCGCTTGTTCGTCGCATCAGTTTGGCCTTCAAAACAACTCGGCAAGACAACTTTGCAGCCACCCGTTACAACCTGGCCACAAACATTTTCATGTTCTCATCTAATAAGAACATGCTTGGGGATCCTGTGCAACTTTTTCTGTTTTGCTTCCCTTGAAAAAGTGTTCAGTGGTAGTACACAGTGATGCTACTGGCTTAGGCCACTTTGGAGCAGCTTTTGGAGCAGGCAAAATTGCGTTTTGGAGCAGCAGAACTAGCTTTTGGAGCAGGTGCTCTGCTTCAACAATTCATTCTGAGCCGAAGAATTCTTAAAAAAGTAATAAAAATCGACCACAGCAGCGTCGACATCCGAGCCAACAGCACTCAAGCCGCGGGCAAATGAGTTGTGCACTTTGTGCAAGCAGCACTCTCCTACATCTATGATGTCAGGGTATGCTTCCTGCATCTTTTTCTGAAGCTTTTCATTGCATTAGGGCCATCCGTAGAAAAGCAAATGACATTTTTCTGCGGCAGGTCCATCACTGCTCTCCGCACTTCACTAGCCAAAATTTCCGAAGTTGCAGAGCCAAGCCGGAAAGACTGTAGGTGTTCCACAACTCGCTGCATTTTATTGGAGAAATGCCTAACTACATCAAGTTGTTGGCACCTCTGTTCAAGAAGAGGGGTCTCGTCAATGCTAAGAGAAAAAACCACATCCGGCTTGTTCAGCTCGTCAAGCACAAGTTTCTTGAAATACAGCCCGAGGCCATCACTAACTATGCAGGATGCCTTGAACCTCTTACAACTAAACTGCTTCGCTGCTTCGGAATCTCCAAATAACTTGGGAAACAAGGCAGTTGCTGTGTCGGCCCAAGAGTATGGGATGCCCTTGAGAGGCATGCCAAGCACAGAGTTTCTGCATTTGTCACGCGGTCACACTGCAAAACGTTCCATGGAGGGCCGAATTCCAAAGTCGGCTGGATCGTTTTCGGCTGCTGCAGCCCACCTGAAGCGTCTCAATGACGACTGGTAGCATCAACGTGCCGTTTCATGGCTGCATGTCGCTTGACTGCTGCTACGCCATGTTGCCTACAGTTGATGCTTTGTTTACGAAAAAAAAAAACACAAAACGCAGCTCCTTCGTCCGCTTGACTATTGATAGTATAACCTCATTACAACAGACCTTCATAGTGAAGAGGATTTTGGTCTGTTGTAAAGGGAGTATGTAAAATCCAAGTACTGTTACAACAGACTTTCATGTAAACACTGAATGGGTCTGTTATAACCGGAGAGAATTACGAGTCACAAACATGGTCTTATTTTTAACGGGGGACCAAAAAAAAATGCGATTTTTGGAAAATCACATTTTCAGTTTCTGTAGCCCATTTCTATCTGATTCCAAAATATTTTCAATGAAAACTACGTAGAAGTGCTATAAAAAATTTGTTTTGCGTCTGCCGACGTGGCGAAAATTGCGGAAATATAAAAAAAGCGTTTTTCAAAATTATAGCTCGGCAACGGCGCAACTGGACGCCACCATTTTGGGCTCGTCGTAAAGAGCATTTCTCCGCGTTCAAGTTCTCCGTTTCAGCTGGCTCCTCCATTCAGTAACAAGCGTACGAAAAACACGTTTTGGCTGCTTCTGCGGTATTACCGCAGAAGCAGCCAAAACGCGTTAATGCTCGCTTCGGGATCGTCGTCTGCTGCTTCTGCGTCGCGAGGTCATGGCTGTCGAAAATTGCGCTACTTAGTGACGCGTTCGCACTCGTTCTGTATTTACGGGTCGACGATAATTTGGAACGCGTTAGTTGGGCAGCTGCAAGCGGAAGCTCAATCGTCAGATTACGATAGCGCGCCGCACTCGTCGCGAACATCGCAGACGTACGACTAATAGCGTTGACTCGTTGGACCCGCTGTTCGAGGTTCTTCTTATCAGCACTTCGAAGCTTATGACGAAGACCACCGCGGGACAACTCCTTGTACTCGCAATCGAGCATGACGTACTTTGAAACATCGGGAACCGCGGCTACGCACATCGCAACCGAGCTTTCTACTAAATGTCGTGGTTAGGCCTAACTCCGTTCACGGTGCCGATGTACGAGCCAAACCGAACTTTGCGGGCAAGAACATCGCGCTAGCGGACATGCGAAAGCGAAGAAGCCGTAATGTCCTTCGTCTCAAGCAACGAATCGCATTGCCCGCTGGCTCCTCAGAACCGCGGATGGGCATTTTGCGCATCGGCAGCGGACACCCCGGCCAAGCTCGCCGCGCAGCGACCGCGCGGAGAAGCGGTGGCAGCGGCTCGCAATTTCGCGTGTCAGCGTCCCAAACGCAACACCAATCACGCTGCGCGCCGTGTTTTTGTCGCTACAGCTAGGCATAGCTGATCATTGACAGATCGGGGATCGGCGGCCTTCGTTCTTAAATTGGTACGTCGATATCCGCGGTGCGCTGCTCCCGTCCCGAAAATATGCTAGGCGATGTTGGAAGTCGGAAGTTAATGACCGTTGTAGAAAAGTCCACTCTAAAGGAGTCCTGACCACCTTGCTGGCCTGAAATTTTATTCAATTATATCCGAATGTCCGTTGTACCAGAATCCGTTGTAAACGAAGCTCAATCAATGGAAATAATACGGAGGTCGGCATAACGCCGCAAATTGGTATGTAATATCCGAATGTCTGTTGTAAACAGATCCGTTGTAACCAGGTTATACTTATTTTGTCTCCATTTTCATCACTCTCATGGAGAACGTCCGCGTACGTCCGCGTACAGCGCGATGTCGCTCTCAATGGAGGAACCTCATGTAGTTAGTTTCACTTCTGAAAGTCAGAGTACACCCCTTTGGCGCAGGCTTGGCGCAGAATCGCCAAACTTTAAGGAAATGTAGCAGGTTGTAGCAGCCAGGGCACTTTGGCGCGGTCTGGCGCAATTGGCGCAGCGGTAGCATCACTGTAGTACAGGTTCTCCAACGGCAGAGTGAAAAAAGAATTCCTCATGTCAATATCAGACATAAACAAGCCACAAGTGCCATCAACCTAGCACAATACTGATGCATGAAAAAAAGCACAAAGTCGTGTGGAGATAGCTACGTCATCTTTTATTTATGTACACAATGCACAAGGTGGACTACAGAGTTGTCGAATCGCTACACAATCTTTAACATAGCAACGTGCTCGCGGCACGTGCGCCGCTTAACAGGACAGAGACGCGGCGTCGCTGAAATACCGTATTTACTCGAATCTAGGCCGGCCCTGATTCTAAGCCGACCCCCGAAATTCGCAAGGCCAGAAAAGTAAAAAAACCTATTCATTGTACTCGAATCTAAGCCGACCCCCCCACTTTCGCACATCGTTTTTTTGAAAAAAACATCGGCTTAGATTCGAGTAAATACGGTAGTACTCTAAATAAAACTACTGAGGTGAATAGAAGGACGGGAGGGAAGAAAAATACACCGTTTTATTCTATGACTGGCACTCTTATGCTCCGCTAGGAGCACACTACATGCCATAAGCATGTCGTGGGACGAATAAATATAAGCACAACCATAACTCCTTCCCGTGGCAAAAACGGCACCACTCGTGAGCCGCGCACGCTATGTACAGTACGGATGTGCGGTGCTACACGACTCTTACGCACAGGCTAATTGTGACTAATGGCGGGCTGTAGATACAGGGCAGCCCGAACAGGAGCCAACTAAAAACGAAAAAGATTTACAACGTGCACACTTTTCGATGGTACATTAAGTCAAGCACAAAACACTCTTCGTATTTACGTATGGACAAGAACTTGTACACCTCCCACCTTCTAAGAACTCAGTAAAATCACAAGGGAGAGAATCCCAGTTATACGAGTGTTTTAAATCATTCCACCAAGAAACGAGACAAAAAGTGCGATACCAGTTGCCACACTGCGGGGCCACTGGACGCATGAGAAATTCAGGGGTTGCAATGGCATGTAAATGTGCAAAGCTCACTCTGAAAGCCCAACTTTAAACCAACACCTGCTTTGGCGACATCGGCATGTGCTTATTTTTAACAAAATTATACTGCATGCAACTTTTCTGCAAAGGAGATACACTTCAAAACCAAAGCGAGCACCTCTGCTGTAAGCACACCAACACTCGTGCCTTGCTACTCCACAAATTTACGTGCATTACCAAGCCTTTGAAGTCCTTGAACAAATTCTCTTTCTTTACCTAGGACAACCTTCGAGGAGCATTTAGAGGAATGGGATACCATTATTAAGAAAAAGCACTGCACCTTCAGCACATAAAACTGTCAGTCAAGAAATGGGATCAATTCTGACCTTGCAGAAGCTGCAATTTTGAAAAAAATATGGCAGTGGGGTAAAAAAATGTGGCATCAACAGAAAGATGCAGATTTTGAGTGGTGTGCTTTCGCTAACGTTTACGTTAAGTCACTGTCACGAAACTATCGCACAAACTATTCGAAAGCTAGGCTCACAGCATAACAAATAGCACAACTTGCATACACTACAGCTGACATGATAATTACTTATGTAAACAAGTTAACACTGTAGGCCTGTCAAAACATACAATTCTGACAGCTGGTAAGAAAACAAAAGTGGCAAAAATTATTGATCAAAACTAATTCAGACACTAACCGCAAAGACGTTTGCAAAACGGTATTTGGTGCATATTTATAAGTCACAATGAGTACACAGTCCGAATCCTGAGTAAGCAATACTGCGCACGGAACACGTTGGCAATGCAAGAATCTCAACAAATTGCACGCATTAATTAAACACAGGAGCACATTAAAGTTAACAGAAATAAAAAGAACAAGCTCCAGCTGTTTCAACAGAATGTGCAAAATCACAGAAGCCGCTCTAGCAGACTGGAACAGACAAGCAACACATGAGAACATCATTGGAAGAATGGTTCACAGTTTGACAATAAAATACTAATACTGCCTTCAAACACAAACACCCTTGTTTTCTTTTTTTCCCTCCAAATATCAATGAAAGATAGACAAGACAGATGAAACTACTATCTGACAAATGTGGATGCTTCAAGTGGTGAGAAGTCGATCTAGAAACTTCACTGAAGCCGACATTGCAACAATCGCCAAAACATTGGCACCAGCGAAATTCCCCGTTCAACGACTTCTCACGCTTACAGTATAGTTGCTGCAAGGTAAAAACAGAATGGCATCTCAATTTTGAAAAATATGTGGCTAGATATCAGAGCAATATCCCCTGAGGCTATCAGAAGGTGAAACTGTTACATTTTTGAGCACGTTATGGGACTCTGGAACAACATTTTGATGACCCGGCGTTATCAAGGATGACTCCATACTCTTATGGTTACAGTTTGATTCAGGTTCTAAAATTTCATGCTATTTCTGTAACATAGAAAACATGAGGCATCAAAAGTTTATGCACAGAATGAAGGGTGCCAGCAATGTTGAGCACGAAGACACTCAACATTTAGCTGGATAAACAGCCTGTCGAAACAGCAGCTCCAAAGAATACACCGTAAGACAACCCAATCCTCCACTTCACTTCCGCCAAAGCCTGCTTCCTTCAAATTACAAAAGCATTTGCACATGGCACAGTGAGGTTCCATAGCAACTGCGAGATTCCATAAGAAGCTGCACTACAAAAATAAATCAAAACGATCCAAGGTTCGACATATCCTTTCTCCTATCTTCGAGGTTTAATGGTATCCAAACTGATTTGTACATCTCTCGAAAGTGGAACCTGTCTTCATAGTAGGTTCCACAACATGCTAGAATGTGTTGCAGCCTAGCATTTGTCAAGCAATACCGTACATGGCTGCCTAGCATCTCATTTTTGCTCCACTAGGGCAGGCCCGGCCTCGTCAACCTTGCCCTTTAGAACAGGAGAGAAATCGCAGTTTGCACACAAAAAAAAAAAACACTTTAATGGCCAGATGTCTTACTGGATAACCCTGCATCCGCATTTTTTAGCAATCGCTGAATATGGGACAAACAAAGGAATATGGGGGCTGTGCAGTAGTTTTTGGAAGCGGTTGAAATGTTGACACCAAACAATACCTTGTCTCACCAACTCTTGTGTTGACAGCTATGGCTAAGACTCGTGTCAGTCAATCGCAAGTGCAAGCTGTTTATTCTTAGAAAAAACAGGTGGCTTGCAAATCGCATGGCACTGATCCTCCTGTAAAACTGCCATTACAGACAATTGGAGGCAGACGGAGATGATTTCACATTCTGATGTGAAACCACCAGAATGTGGAGAGTAGGTGGGACTTGAGTACAGTTTATAAACCTGGACCCTAGGCTATTGTGCATCACCTTCAAGGTTTCCTCGTGTGCTCCGATGCTCTCTAGAACCTTCTCTCAAACTTAAATAAACCTTTTTACTCCAACTAAATACAGTGCACTTTTTTCTTTCTCTGTTCTAACCACTGAAGAAATTAAAGTAAAAAACTTCGAAACTTGCAAGCACTCCCAAACATTCAAACGAGATTCATGCACACGTATACCAGGAAGAATTCTTTAGCCACGCACACCTCACTGGCTCTTCAGACCTCTACAAGTGAAAAAACAAATAACGCACCAAATATGATACAAAAAAGAAAACTAATACCCGACTGTATTTACAATCTAAACTAGCAGTGCACAACGTGCAAAACAAAAATAAAATACCTACATCTTTCGTCATGCAAGTCTCTAGCCTAGAGCAAATTGCATGTGCTACGGAGACTGAGGAATCGAGCTCTTCCACGAGGCTTCAGTATGGGCCCGCATTGACAAACCCTCGACCTTCCCGAAATGGGTGAGAACGACTGGGAGGACATGAAAGTGATGCGATGGTCATGAACACGAGAATCGAATGCTTGAAAGGGAATGCGAGCTGGCGTTATTACAGGCGTCAGACACGATGATGAAAAGTGTGAAACATACGAGTTTTCTGCAGTTAACGTCAGGAAGGTATGATCTGACGTGAAAGACAACGAAAAGTTTTAATCAGAAAGCGGGAGAACTCGAGGACCATCAAGTGTGATGGTCTGGAGAGGTACCGCTTGTTCAAACAAGGGCCATGCTCCAACTTCTCAGCCCAAATTTACAAAAGCACTTTTCAAAAAAACTGGAACAGTGAAGGCCATGCTGTGATTAGAGGTAGTCCAGTGAGTTATGATTTCACGATAACCTGACAGAATAAAACCCCTGACAGTGTACCAAGCTGCACCATCGTCCATACAGAAAGAAGAGCTTGTAGAAACAAATTTGGATCAGAACAAAACTTCAGAATAAGGTAGCCCACTTTGTGCAAGGGCCACACTTCGTCTCAAATGAAACACACACCCTTAGACGAGCGTTCATAATATATATGCCTCCAAATCACCTGACAGGTCTTTTGCACCTGCTTTATTACAGTAAAAATGAATAAGCCGTTTTGCACACGGAATGAAAACAAACAGTGGACATATGCAGAACAAATCTGATTGCACTATGCTCCTCACGTATAGTACATGTTCCTGTTTTATTAAAAAGAACACGTGGATTGCAATTACAAGGGGACAACTGGAGGGACATTTTGTGCGTGGTCCAAGACAAATATCTTAACAAATCTCTTAACGCCGACTCCGAAGTGATGCTCATTCGGTGTCATTACTATTCCTGAGATGCTGTTCTCCCCCACACATCGGGGCAGCTCAGTCTCTTGCAGCACACAGCAAAATCCTGGTATGACTAATATGACCTCTGTACAAAGGTGGCTGCCAAACCACCAACAGCAACTCATATTGCCAACACCTCATATCTTCTGCTCCCAGTGATACTTTTAGCCAGCAGCCCAGTGAGAGCCTAGCCCTGTTCACTAATTCAGTTACTCACCCTGACTCTTTACATCTCTTCCCACATAAGAGTTTTTTCAAACAGGAATCTGGTGCAAACGCAACAGTGGTTTCTAGTGTCACACTTGCACTACTTGACACGAGGTAACCATTGCACTGGATCATGTTTGCACTAGGTCACACTTGCACCAGGTCACGTTTGCACAACATGGCATTAGGGGTCTCGAGTGCAAACGTGGCACACCTAACTTTGTTCGAAGTGGCTGTGCGAGAGAATGCCTTTATGGAAGGCAATGGATTGAAACCAACAAGTGCAGGTTCGTGCAAGCGGAATGGCACCACCTCCGTGCTGCAAGCGACACTCTGCTCTATGGAGATATCTAAACGTTTTTCACGCCACACCATGGAGGCAGCTCTGTCATAACGCAATGTACACAAGAGTGGTGGTATGATTACCTTCTGCTCTCAAGCTTACTCCAGTGATTCACACTTCAAAAAATTACAGACTTACTTCAAAAGAAGGCTGAAGCCCAAAAGTGCCTTGTTGGCAAAACTAGCGGAGGACTACAATCGCAAAGAGAATAGCAGATACAGACGAGGACAGAATTGTGAGGGCAGATGTTGTATCACGACTAACCAAGACACGACGCCACCTGTTCGAAACACTTCACGGAACTAACTTCAAAAGTCATGCCCATGTGATGATAAGTTGGCAAAAGACAAACATGGAAACAAATTTAACAAGCTTCACTCTTCCCGGCCCTGCTCAGCAAATCACTGCATGCAACTCGGGATCAACACACGCGAAGCTGGTTTTCCAGTACATAAGTGGCAAGTTTGCGTTCAAACACACCCTGTGCAAGTGACCCCCAAATTACAATGTAAGAACCAGCTGGTATTTGTGGACACCAGAGTGCAAGCAGTGACATTGTCCCAAGTAACCATTACTTTGTGGCCTTTAAGCTTGTACTAAGATGGCACCTATCAATCCTTTCCATCAAATCGCCTCACTTCTACTGCGCAAGTTGTAGCTCACACCAGCTTCGTAGCTCAACCAATCACAACATGGCCAGTCATGGGTGCAGCACAGTCTCAGGACAAATGGCGAAGAAAACAGAAAGATTCCCAGCAATGGTAGTCGGGTGTTGTAGATAGTACCAAGTTCTTTAAAGAGAGTGTTAAACACGGTGACACAACACGAAGGAATGGGCACGTAAACGGGGTTACACGATAAGTGTCTGTACATGACTGGTAAACCTGAGGGTGCGGGCATCGTTTGGGGACGCGTCGGTCTCAAGGTGCCTAGATTGCTCGGCACAACGGCCGGCACGGCTCGTCGTAGAACCATCTCCGAGAGCTCGTACACGTGTCGCACGGGCACGGAGACGAGAAATGACTGGGCGCGGAAGATGACGAAACAGCGACACAGTTTTTCAGCCCCTCAATACCGCATTGTTTTGAATCACAGATGGAAACGTTCTTATCGATTGTTCGGCTTCTTTTCGACGGCATCTTGCAGACCTCTGCATGGCCACACCACCAGAACGTTGAGAAAGCCTGCAAAGAGAAGTGTACACGACTTGCTGTCACCACATCTCCACCTTGCCTGACACTTGCGCAGTTCACAAGTACGGGAGATGACTTCGGCGTGTGCGGCAATGGACTGTTGACTTGACGACTGGTCTTCAATGCGACGAGATTACCGAAGGCCGACAGTCACTGCAGGCTGACAATAGTCACAGTGGTCACTGCAGGCCTAGTCAGTGCACCAATGGCGCTTGGACTCCCAAGTGCTGCCTTTGACAGAGCCCCCAGCAAACGAGGCGACGCGACTGCCGATTTTTGCAGCCCTCCTCATAGTCCGGAGACAGTCAAAAACCATTTCTTCAACATAGTTTTCAGCCACTCGCCTCAGGGCAAGTACCGGTTGTGCCGCCATAGGAGGAAGGGATTTCTGCAAAGGTGCCATGCGGTCTTGGCATTCAAAAGAACACTTTTTTGCACACACTGCCTTAAGCTTGGTGGTGGTTGGCTGCAGTTGCCAAGTTCGTGTGGGCGTTGCTATTGGCATTCGAGTCTTCGACAGTAGCGATGGTGTTGCGCACCGGGCGGAGGTTGCTGTTGGCATTGAGGTCGAAATTGCGATTGGCAGTCGCTGAGGCAGAGGGCTTCCTGACTGGGCTTTCCGACCGGAGGGAGTCTGCATCGTCCGATGCGTCTAGGTTGGACAGATCGCTCATGGAGGAATCCCACGGAGGTCGCTGGTTGATCAGCAGGTCTTCGCTCGGCTCCTCAGCAAGAGACGGTTCTGCATGCAATCAAATAGTTGAATTAGGACTGCAAATCGAGCTGCATTAGCACAGTGTTCGATTCATTACTATATCAAATAGCGAGGTTTATAATGCCGTAATCCTGTACACCACACTGTTAAAGAACCCCTTACAGCAAAATTTTTGTGACTTTTTTTACTGTAACTTGTAGCTTAGTCTCTGATAATCCCGAGATTGAATCGTAAATGCTCTAACATATAATTAATGCTAGCATCGTTAATTGTGACCAGCTTTAGCGCCACTTCAAAACGCCCGCCTAAAATCATAAACTGGCACCACACCATGGGACCGCACCTAAGATCACGTGCGCTCAATCTTTGGTGACGTTGACCGTGCAGTTTTCAAATGGGGCACCCGCGCGCAGTAAAGAATGAAACGATGCGAGTGCTGCGGTATGAGTTAAGCCTGTTAAGTCACGAGCGTGTACCCTGAGGAAAAAGAAAAGCGTTCCTGGCATAAGCAGCCAGAACCACCTTGACACTAGTCCGGCAACAGAACGAGAAACAATAGCCCTCATCGGCTGACAGTCATGGTATTGTGTGCGCCCTGCAAATATTCTGTGACGTCAACAATACTCACTTTACTCGTGGAATGTCACACAGGGCCTCGATCTACGTCACACCAGTGCTGACGTCACGAGGTGCTGCCAACTCAAAGCACTCATGCTTATTTTAAAACCAAATTAAGATATCTTAAAGGCAACGTTTGCCACTAATAATCCGTCAGAAGTGCCCACATATGCATGAAAACCAAACAACGCAAACATCTCGATGCTTCAATTTTGGTGTCGGGGTCCTTTAAGCTAGCCTCATGTAGAGAAATTGCAAGCCCAAGTGTCATGTGTAAGTATCTATAGCAAAGGGGCCCGGCATATATTTTGACTAGCTGGTCTCCTTAAAGGTGCACCCATAGGACAGAAATGTGGATTTGAAACTGGTACAGTAGAACCCCGCTGATACGTTTTTGAAGGGACCGTAGGAAATAAACGTAAGAGACGGGAAACGTAACAGCCGAAAAACAGGAAAAACGGCAAAATATTTAGTGGTACAGAATTTTATTTCAATTCTTACGAGCAGCACGAAAATTGGCGCGCTCAGCCGCGATCTAGTCGATGGATAGAAACGCGGAGCTTAGGACGGCCTTATCCACAGAAATGTAATCAACGTATGTGATTTTTTTAACACCAACAGCTGTAGGCATGAAAGAACTAAGCACACGCAATCACGACCGGCGCGGCGAGTCCGACCGCGAACCGCACGCACGACCATGCGAGCTCCAACCAGCTCGAACTCCTCCCGTTCTCCGACAAATAACGATGATGATGAGTCTACGCCAACGCGATGGCAGAAGTGAATGCCAATCTCGAAGGCCTTGCTTTCGCAAGCAATTACGTCATACACGCCATGTTCGTGCAATGCAAATCTCAGAGGCTATGCTTTTGTCAATAGTAAATGCCAATCTCGAAGGCCTTGCTTTCGCGAGCAGTTACGTCATAGACGCATCTTTGCAATTTGAATCTCGAAGGCCATGCTTTTGTTTGCATCAATTGAAAGATTCTGTTGCTTGCGCCTCTCGTGCGGCTAATATTACGGTCAAACGAGGCCAAGCTGCGTGAAAATGCGCCATGGCCGCTCTCTTTGGTAGTGACTCGGTCGGCTCCGGGCGCACTTCGCGACGTATCATACGGGAACGGTCCGACAGTTACGACGTAACAGCGGGGTTCCCAATACATTGTATCCTATGGGAGCTATGCCGGGACCGGCGGAAAACGACGTAACAGCCGGGAAAACGTAACAGCCGGGAACGTAACAGCGGGGTTCTACTGTAATTGCCTATGAGGCTGTGAAGCAACACTGAGTAATCAAGTATTTCCTTAATTACTTAAGGGCACATTTCCAAACTGCAATGCTCGAAGTATGCCCGCTTGGCTATGTTATCCCCACCAGTTTTGAGGTTTCTGTACCTTGCAATGTGCCGTTAAATAAATTACATTTTAATGATGCAGTAAAGAGTCGTAACCCGCAAGCACATGGCCCACCTCCGGCAAAAATGTTTTAAGTTGAATAATACTGGAGTACTCTGTCTATAACGCAACATATACTCCAATACTGTGTCCAAGTCACTTCAGAGTCAATGCAGGGGTGATAGTACGCCTGTATCGGTGCTGAAGATTCCTGGAGACAGTACTGGAGTATCATCTCTCTGGGAATTTTCGTAAGAAACTAACGCACATGAACAATTGACGCCAGCTGTCTTTCATGTGGAACTCCTAGACCGCAACCATGTAATAAAAAATTATGTTTTGTGTCTCCTTGCAATATGGACAAACACGTTTGCGTTATTGCTCATACAGTGCAGACCACTTATACCCCTGTCACACAGGGCAACTTAAGTGCACTTTGACGAAGTGCACTTCGCCGGTAGTGTCATTTGCATGCTGTCACACAGGAACGCTTAGTGACACTCGCTGCAAAGTACACTTGCCGGCAAGTGCGTTCGCCAAACTCACTTCGCTGCGACGGAGTGTCTATCCTCGGCAGCAGCGGCTTGCAAATAAATACGCTAATGCAAAACGCGACGATCATGTTTTAAACCATCGTTCTCGTTATTAGAAATACTGCCATGTATTCAAACAAATGATACTACAACAAAAAGCCTCGCTACTCTCGTTCTCGGGCAGTTTACGGCCACGTCCGCTAGGGGGATGCGGGAGCACATGGCGTGCAATGGCCGCGTCCGTCGCGTTGTTTACCTTCTTGCACATGTGCAGTTCTGTCACTCTCTAGTCATTTGCCATGGCGTGTGCCACGGGTGCCAATCCTACGAAGACAACGTGGTGCGACGCAGAGACGCGGGCGCTCATACGACTTTGGGAGGAGCATTTGAGCGACTTGCGCCGTGCTAAGAGGAACTCGAAAATATATGCAGCAATCTGCGAGAAGCTCCAACTACTTGGATTCGAAAAAAGCACGAAAGAAGTAAAAAAAAAGATTGAAAATCTGGGAAGTAAATACAGGTAAGCCTTTCAACCTGTCACAAATACATAATGCTCCCCGAGTCATGTACTGTCATGCGTGTTGTACACTACAGCCGTTGATGAATGTATTTGCTTGATATTGCTTCTTTGGTACCCCTTGAAGGGCCCATTCTGTTTACACATTGTTCGTTTTGAGGTAGCTGTGGTTAGACGCCAATTTTCAGTCAAGCGTAATTTAACTGCTCAAGATAAATGTATCGCCGGTTCATTGTTATATTGGCTGTAAACGATTAACACGATACGCGTGTTCGCTTTACCCGTAGCGTCTGCTTCGTGAACTGCAGAGGACAGCAGTGAGCGTTTTTCTGTCGTGCTCTGAGTGCCGGCATTGAGGGATCCGATGACATGAGCAGGGATTTCTCTCTCTTTACTTTGTTTACTGCGTTAAGAAGAGGCTTCCTACCCTTCGTGTACCCTTCGGGCAAGCGAGCTATTTAAGCTGTCTAGTTGTTCCCGCATTTGCGCGACCCCGTTGTCCTTACACCGGCGACTGATATCAGATTTCGCGTCGGGAACATTTGCGACGCAGGTATTGCCTTAAAGGGCCCCGAGCTACTACCATCTTCAGTAAAGACAACTTTAACGTGACGCATGCCAGTGCATTAATTCGTGCTTACATACTTGCAGATTAATAAAACGCAAGCAGACTGGCACAGGGTCAGGGGCCATCTGCTGGCCGTATTACTGGGAGATTCACCGATTTCTAGGAACGCTGCCGCTGCATGACGAAAGTCTTGCTGAAGAAAGCGGCTTCAGCCAGGGTTCCCCAGCACAGGAGGTGAGTGTGCAAGTACCTTTTGCGATTTATCCTCATCAGGCGGCACTTATTTTGATTAACTGATGATTTAGTCGTTCAAGTGCGTTGCTTCTTCATTGCCATTATAACTACATACCCCCAAAAAACGTTGAGTGTTTTATGCGAATTTCATACTCCATGGAACTGTAATTTAATTTTAGTCTGAGCTTGAACTAACCGGCTACGTTTGCAATATTACCAAAAGTGTGTGAAATCAAGCGGGTCACAAAAGACGAGACAGAATGGGTGTTGAGTACGAAACAGTTCATTGATTGCTTAAATGTTACGTAAAGTGCAGTATGACAACCAAGCGGGTGGGCTTGCAATACATTGTGCAATATACAATTGAAAAACCAAATGCAAATTTGTTCGAAATGCCCAGATACACGTTATATGAGCATACTTATCTACGAAAAAAGACTCAGCACTGGTACTGTCTCCTCTCTGTTGTTTCAATGTTTATAGCAGTGTAATGAGTATATGTTTACCCAATTTCACAATAAATTAGGAACAAACACAAAGCTTACTTCAATTTATGTCATTTTATGCCAAGAACACTGTGCCACTTCATAAAAATGCCTGATTTAATTAAGTACTGTCAAAAGGAATGCAAATTTTCTGCATGTGCACGCATACTCGTGCAGTTAACCAGAGGTAAACAAAGATTTTATTTCATATTGGGCTAACCTTTTGAGTGGTACTTATTTGGTTGTTAACAACGTGCAATTTATGCTCTGCAGATCCTTCAAGGAATAGCACGGGGTGACGTGCAAGACGAACAGCAGAGCCAGGGTTGCTCATCACCTCTCGTGGTGGCATCTGAGCCATCATGCTCCACTCAAACTAGCACATCACCGCAGGCAGCGGGCAACTCAACCTCCACCTCCTTGGAAACAGCAGCAGCTGCCTCCAGCTGTGAAGCTGGTTTGGATGGTGGCGGCTGTGAAAAAGAGCCGAAGAAGCGCAAGCGGCAACCTGCACCATCCACCCTCATGACGCAGCTGCTGGATGAGCAACGGCAGCTTCGTCTCTCTCTTGAACAACGACGAGAGAAAGAACTACAACTGAAGGAGGAGCAGCTGAAGATCTTCAAAGGCATAGCTGCAATGGATGAAAAGCTGCTGTCCGTGCTGGAGGCACTGGTGAAAAAATAAACTAAGATGACATCAAGGGCAATTTCATGCATGCTTTATTGTGTAGAAGACACGACGGCTTGCCACAGCATTTCACAACGTAAAGCATAATGTAAATGCACGTTAACAATGAAAAGGTCTGAACTAGATCATGAGGAACGGGCAACTTGTTTCGAAAAGTATTCTGTGAATGCAGCCCTCGTTTTCTCGCCTTCGTCTGTGCCGGCTTGTGTGTTGTGGGAAGGCTGCACATAGAGAGTGGCAAGTTGTTGCGCTTCCTGTTCCCATGGCTGCTCAACGCAGTCCCGGAAATTCTCGCAGATGTTGTGCAAAACGCATGCAGCCCTTATAGCACGCTTTGAGTTTGGCAGGTGACAATCCATTCTTTTTGCTACAAAGCGGAAACGGGCTTTCAACCTGCCGAAAGCATTCTCTACAATCCTCCTTGTTCTAGACAGGTTGTAGTTAAACACTCTTTCAGGTGTTCCGTCCTGAGGATTTGCGAATGGCTTCATAAGGTTTCCAGTCAAGGGAAACGCTTGATCACACAATATGATCGGAGCAACACGGGTGCCTTCAATCATGGCCTGAGGGGACTTGAAGTGAGCACTCTCCACCACCTTTCTCAGTCCTGATGCTGCGTAAACACCTGCATCATGGCACCTCCCTGGACTAACAACACGGATGTATCTGAACCGATATCTGTGGTCCACCAGCGCTAAAAGTATCATGCTGTACCTGTGTGGGAAAAGAAGAAAAAGCAGCTGTAATTTCAGTAATGCTAAACAACAACAGAACGAGCACTTTCTAACATGACTTTACTCTTAAGTGTTCAGTAAACTTTTTTTTTGCCTTTATAGCACGAAGTACACGCAGCGTAGATCAATATAAAGAATAGCACATTACAGTTTGCCTCATTCAACACATACAAATAGTGGCTTTTAATATCATATACAAGATTACTGTTTGTAGAATTTCGTGACAACGCCGAAAACAACGTATAACACGTTCTCCTAAATATACTACTATACTGTACTTCTGCACTAACCTCTGCGTTAGATCCTTTTATAGCGAGCAATGCCCTACCACGCCAAACATTTTAGAAGGACCTACCATCCCTTATAATTGTAGTAGTCGGTTGCGTGCTTCTTGGGCGGTGACACGGGGAAATGGCAACCGTCGAGGGCTCCTACAGCTTGGGGGAATCCGGTCACAGCGAAGAATTCCCTGACGTGGTCGGCCATGTCTGCGCGCCGTACCATGCAAATCCACTGGCTTTCGAGCTGCTGAATGACGGCTGTGGAAAACTGCCGCCACACCACATTGACAGTTGAACGACCTACACCAAATAAGTGGGCGATCGTCCTGTCCTCAGCAGAAGAGCACAGGCGGTAGAGTCCAATGGCAACTCTTTTCTCCACAGAGATCGGTGTGCGCATTTGTGTGCTCAAGCGGCTGAGATCACAAGCCAGCGACTCTACAAGGTACCTGAATGTACTTGGAGTAACGCGCAGTGCCTGCTTGAAGTGGAATTCAGTCAGATGAGGCAACGTGTCCTCGAACCAGCGTTCATTCCGTTGGAAACTCCCACACTGAGCGACACATGGAGGGTACACTGTCAGCCAAAACGGCGGCTACGGTGAACGAGTTTCCGAGTAGCTGTTCCTCGATGTCTCTTGAAATTGCCGCTTCTCTGTCAATTTCACTTTCCAGCATGACGTACGCATGACAGCGCCTCACTCGTAAGCAAATGAGTGCTGCCAAAACACGCTCCAAACGCTCGTCACCACTACGCGTGCCTTCTGCATCGGAGTCCGCCATTTTTGTTTTCGATTGGTCTTGGATATGGCACTGTCTTGTCTCGGCTCGCGATGACCAACGATGTTATGAGGTTGCAATATTTACTTCATTTGGGCGTAAAGTTTATTATAAATTATGTTCATGCCTATAATACGCTATTAAACAGCAATAAGTGCAAGAAATAGCAAAAATATGTTGTGCTACTAATTCACCAATTGCCACTGCCATCATTTCCAAAGCACACTTCGCTTTCTCGTGTAGCAGCGCGCCGCCAAAGTGACACTCTGTGAGCGTAAGTGCACTAGCTCAAAATGACACTAAGTTTGCCAGTGTGACTGAGGTATTATAACGTAACCGCATATAGTGCAGGACCGGTTATAATGCGGTCTTTTTCGACTCCCGTTTACCCTCCCATAGAACCGCATGTATTCGCATACCGCTTATTGTGCAGTCCCCCAAGATGAAATACCGTTTATAATGCGGTTGCGGGAAAATATTTCTGACAAACGCGGTAACGAGTGCGGTTCTCAAAGGAGGTACGCCGCTGGGGAGGGAGCGACGAGGTCGTTACGAAGGGCGAGGGCACGCACAGTGAACAAACGAGGGGCGGGGGGAGGAAAAAGACCGCGGCAGCGCTGCGCGGGCTCACCGAGTGGGGAAGGATGGTGGTTGCCTAGGCGACGGAGTAGCCTTTGCACCGGCGGCGGCAAGGCTCCGCGGCCGCTTGCCAGCAGCGCGTTCCGCGTGGAACGTACGATCGCGTCCTCATCAGGTGCGCTTTAAAGTAAGTTTCCTGTCGGGAAAAGCGTCGTCGTTATCACATTTGCTACAGATATCGCGTTTGCTACCTTGTCCGCAAATTGAAAAGTTTTGCGGCTTCATGACACGAGCTTTCGCCTTTTCTGCCAGTGCGCAGACTTAAACAAGCTTGGCGGGCTTTTGTCGCCATTGATCTCCCGGCCGCGAACACAAACTTCGTATCACGCGTGCTGTTCTTGGGTTAGTGCTTGAGTGCGATCTTTTCGGCGTCCGATTTTCATGTTGTCTTAGACAAACTTCCCGCGACAACATGCTGAACCGCAGGCTAGGCCTAATCAGCGTTGGTTGCTTTTCAGTAGCGGTCGCGGGCGATAAAAGTTGCGATTTGGTGCGGAATCAACGAAACTTTTTGCGATGGCTGCACTTGAAGGGAAGGGAATCAATCATATCGTTAAACGAGGGCATGGTTGGCACATGCACCTCTCGAATGGTGGTTCCGGATTCGATTGCAATGACATGGACATCGCGTGCGCGCCCGTGAAATCGAACGATCGGTACCGCTCAGCACGTGAAATTTCGGTCGCGATTCGACATGGTTTCTGTGTAATGCGCATAGCTCGAGGTGGCCTGAAACGTAGTCGGCGAATTTCCGCGATGGCACTTTGTTTTGTTTGCTTTTTCCCCCCGTGTTCATTTCGTTGGCAATGCGGGTCTTTGGCGGTTAATTTTTGAACATTTGGAGATTTAAGTGGTTGTAAGCGCCCCAAATCGCATATGTCGATTATCGGACACGCGAGGCTACATGCTCAACAAGTTTTGCGCAAGTGCAGCCTTTGAAGAAGGTTGTTTTGGTTATAGTGCGGTACCGCTTATAGTGCGGATATTCGCGACTCCGGCGACTTGCGTTATATGCGGTCTATACTGTATAAGTAAATAAGAACCAAAGAGACAGCACTTCATGGCAGCCCCTTGTTTACTGAAAACAACCATGACTACAGACTATACTCGATCACACAAGCTGGTTGCAGCAGGGTGGAAGCTACGAGGTGTAAAGAAACCACATGCTTGCGCAGCAAAACAGAGTTCTCTTTGTAATTTCGTTATAGCTACGCTTGCTTGGCACGTGCTACGTCACAGCAATAGGTGATAAACTAATCACAATTCGCATGTACGTCATAAGCATTTAATTATTGTATCGGTAAGTGCCGATAATCGTGATGACGAAGCAACGTGGTAGCGCCCATGCTGACACGATCGCCCACTTCGATCCAAACTTGCGCTTGCTACTTCTCCACTGTCCCAACAACAATAAATAAACGGTGGAATCGGCTATCACTTTGTGTCATCTCACGCTGCGTACAAGGTATCAGGTACGTTTCGTCCATATTGTAATTGAGCGCCGCATGGAAACAAATGTAATCGCGCCCCGGGGAGCAATAAACGAGAGAGTAACAAGCAGTCGTCCTTTGAGAGATTAGAAACCAGAAAGCTATCAGCTTTGCGGACACGAGAAGCAATAACCGCCCGAAGGAGGAAACGAAAACCAGCCGCACCGCGCAGGCGCGCTCGGATGTGCAAGTGAAAGCCAGCGCGCCGCTTTGGAAAAAAAGAAAAAAAAAAAGAACATTGGCAAATGAATGAATACGTGAAATGAAATTCCCCGTATTCCCAAGTGTGGCAGCACATGCCAAGCATGAGAAATGATCGAAAAAGGCACACGTTTTAAACATACAGGCAATGTCATACGTGTACGTCGAAAGCCCTTTGGTGCCTGTTAGGTGATGCCGTACACGTACAGCGTAAACCCTCAAAGGGTTAAATTGCTCTCACTGGCATTCACATACTCATGGCATCACATCAACCACATCATTCTACTTATATAAGCAACTTGTTCGCGTTTATTTACATAACTTACAAGAGTAACCAGGATAACGAAAAAAAAAGTGTTTTGCGCATATTCACAACAAAGCTATTGTAATATTTGTACTTTGCTTCATGGTTCAGTTGTAAGCACTTCTGGTAAAACAACCGACTCCTGCCACAACCCTTCGAAGGGTTCGGGGTCCTGCCTGTATAAGAACAACCTGTCATTAATGTATCGAAAACAAAAACTCGCAGGGCCTATGCATTCACCTAAGACGACTCAAAGGCAAAAGTTATCCGGTGTGGCTATCTGGTCACCTCGTCATACTCGATGATAATAACAATGATAATGATAAAACCATCACACTTGAAGATCACGATTTGATGATGATTATCACTGTTCAATGTTGGTTTCATCATCATCACCATTTTTGTTGCCATTTCTGTTGACGACAACAATTACTACACCGACAATCACTTTTCCTGTTTGATGAGGTACGTAAGGCTGTCGCCTTAAAGGAGTACTGACACGATTTTGAAGTGCAGCAAAACGGACGTTTTTGGTTTCCTTGGCATGTAGTGTTAACGCTCTCCCCACACCGCATCCGGGAAACACGTATAAATATTTAAGTTTGATTTTAAAGTTTTCATCTCCCAGCATCTGCAAGGCAGCTTCACCGCATGGAGAGCCCTATGACGTTTCAAGTCAGCTCACTTGGTTTGCGAAATCTGGGTTCTGCATGCAGCCTAAATCACAGAAATCGCTGTCGGAGGCACTGGACGACAGTTCACTCATCATGAACCACGTTCGACTGACTGCAAAGGACAGCAGGTGCATATTTCGTGGGTTGCAGTCTGCCCGTGACGTCACAGGCAGACTTGACACGTCACTATGAAGCCGCCCTCTCGAAACCGAAACCGAAACTGCTGGTTGAAAGAAGCGGTATTAAAAATATATGCAATGCACCCCCAGGCACCACGACAGTCTTTTTAGGGTTCTCGACACCCGTGCTTTCATTTAGAGCAACAACCCGAAAAATTTTAAAATTCATGTCAGTACTCCTTTAAGGGGGGACATGGCACTTGAAAAAAAGTTTTTTATTTCTTGATAGATTTTGATGAAAGTTCCTGAGTTTATGTATATTTGCGTGCTAACTTCAAATCTGCAATTATGTTTCTAGTATGATGTGTAGTTTTTAAAATACAAAATATTTCATGTGCCTTTTGGGGAGCAAGATTTTTTCTAAACTAAGTTAGCTACACAGTAAATCAGCATATCACGGTAATCTGCAATCAGAACTGTGCGCAGTGCAACAAAAATGGATGTTCTAAACACATTAGAACAAAAGTTATGGTATGTTGAACATTCACAAGTGAAATTCTAGCGTGAAATTGACTCACTTGCGAACGTTCAACGTACCATAACTTTTGTTCAAATGGGTTTAGCACATCCATTTTTGTTGCACTGCACACAGTTCTGATTGCAGATTATCGTGATATGCTCATTTACTTCGTAATGCAGTCAGCTTAGAAATAACCTTGCTCCCCAAAAGGCACATGAAATATTTTGTAATTTAAGAACTACACATCATAATAAAAAAAATAATTGCATATTTGAAATCGGCACTCAAATATACATAAAGTCGCCAAGTTTCATCAAAATCGATCAAGAAATAAAGAAAATTTTTAAGAGCAGTGTCCCCCCTTAACAGGAACTGATCAATTGACTGACTAGCAGACTGATTGACAGATTGATTGATAGACTGATTACCACCAGAAGTCACGAGCAACTCGACTGTACTTAGAATGTCTCATAGTCGTCGCTGTGACATCTCATATACGACTAGCACAAAGAGGCACGCAACTGCCCGTGTCCAATTTGGTCACTCACCTGTGGGCAGCTCCTCGTCGTCCGTGGTGGGGAGGTCATCGTGCGAGAGTGCCGCAATGCAGTAGAGGGGCGATGCCGCGGCAGACCCGAAGGTGCTTCCGAGCTTGGTGATACGCGGACGCACGGGCAGGCTGCGCAGCCCCCGGTGCCCCCTGGGGGGCAGATTGTCCTCCTCGTCACTGCTGCTGCTGGTACTGCTCCCCCCGTTGGTGGCTTCCGGAAACTCCTCGTCCAGACAAAGCGGGAACTCCCAGTCTGCGCAAGCCACGTCGACGTTGTGAATGCCACAAAGAAGAGCCGATGCCGACACTTAAAGGAGTACTGGCACGAAAATCTTCAGTTGCCGCTGCTTTGCGTCAAATGAAAGGCCGAGCCTTCAAGAGCCTGGAAAACGTACTGGTAAACGCGAGTGCACCTTGAAAAAAAAAAAGTGCGGCCAGCTCCGCCTGGCGAACACTGTCGAAACAGCAAAGCTGATGCCCCCCATTGTCAGGCTCACCCTCACCCCCATATGTGTGTGCCTCTCATTGGTTCACCCTTTCCACTGAGCTTCGCCCTCGCCCTTCTTGGCGCTGCGCAGCCCTTCCTCTCCTACAGAGTCGCACTCTCGCCACACCAAAACACCCTATCACTAGTATGGCTGGTTGCAGTGTATAAATGCCATTTATTGCAGTGTATACAGTAGAAGCTCGTTATAACGAAGCGGGATATAACGAACTAATGGATATAACGAAGCAATCGTAATTCCCCTTGAAATTCCCATAGACGCCCATGTATTTAAAACCTCGTTTTAACGAAGCTACAATTTCCTCGCAATGGATATAACGAACCTTTTTTTTCCCCCACCGAGCATTTACTGATCATTTTGGTACCCGGCAAGTCAATGTCTTATAGCGCGCGACGCTTTACGTCGCATGCGGTAATTCAAAACTGACGCCCACGCGCTCCCGAAGAACCGCCTGCCAACACGCGCGAGGGTGCGCGTCTGCCTGCCTCCCCTTTCCACCGAAACTCGTGGACTCACCCGCGCACGTCACCCGGCCTCCCCTCTCCCGCGGTACTTGTGGACCCGCCCGCTCTCCTGCTGCGCGCGTGGACCAGTGGACCACGTGGACGACGACGCGGCGACCGCGGCACCGTGGGCCTTGTAGTTGCTTGTCGTTCGCTGCGTGTGCATGAGACAGCGTCCTTTCTCGGTTCCCGCCGCTAGACAGGAGATGGACGGACGGCAACGGCAAACGAAAGCGCAAAACGATTACAATCGAGCAGAAGGCGGCTATGTTGAAAGCCGTTGAGTCCGGCGTCAAGAAGAAAAAAGTGGCCCAAGATTTCGGTGTAGCGTTGAGCAACAAAGAAGCAGTCACCAGTGCTGTTGCACAATCGCCAACTGCTTCCGGCATGCCTTGTTTGGCGTCAAAAGCGGCGGTGACAGCGAAGATATCGGTGCTGCCGCCAATGAGGGTGCCGCGGGTGACCAAGACTTGGCGTCGTGGGACGCTCTCATTGACGCCGGAGTTGTGCCCGACTGCGACACCTTCTGCACGTACGGCAGTGCCGATGCTGACGCGGTGACAACCGAAGAGCTCACAGAGGCTGAAATTGTGCGCGCGGTGACAGGGGTGGTGAATGACGACAGTGACGAATGTGTCGACAACAGCCCGGAGTTTGCGAACCCGATGTTCGGCGCTCACGATGACGGCGAGGACGGACTCGACATAGCGGCAGCGGCCGAAAAAGGCATCATCCGTCTGAGGAAGACACGGCAGAAGTCTATTAAGGACTTTTTTTCTGCTAAGTGAGCCGCCAGCTGGTGTGCCGAGTTTGGCGTGAATAAATTAGCAGTTCTTTGCTCTTCTTTCTTTTTTTTCTTATTTTACTAGTTTTTCTCCGTGCGACGGCCGTTTTTCGTTTGCGTGGCGGGCTGCTGTGAGATTCGGTAGTGAGTAAATCCTCTCTTGCGTGCCAATTGTCGGTAGAAATGGATATTGGCTATAACGAACTAATGGTTATAACGAAGTAATTATGACTCCCCCTTCAACTTCGTTATAACGAGGTTTTACTGTAAATGACAACAGAAGGGGAAGCCTCAACTGAGAACAGCTTTGCTGTTAAAAGTAATTGCAGCATGTTTTTAAAACCTACTTCTCGGTTCCTATTGTACCCTGACATCACAACACGGTATGAGCTGCTCATCACGTGCTCGCACAAGATATTACTGACGTCTTCATGGCTGCTCCACTCTGTGGTACCGTTGGTGACGCACAAGCGGCCATTTTGGAAGTTTTCACACCTGATGACATTGCAACCAGCCATACTGGTGCGTGAAGTCACCAGAATTGATACTGTAGCCTGACTTCATGATGGTGTCAATGTCAGTAGGTACGCCATGCTAACATTGACATTAAATATCAATGTAAATCAGCTTATAAACATGTACTGAGCTTCACATATACAAGAGATTTGTATGGCAGAGTGAATTTAGCTTGGAAAATTGCTCTCAGTACCCCTTTAAATGACATAGACGACCTGCTCACATTTTTTTACCTGTACAATATACAGACGTGCCTGCTATAAGCACATTCATAGTGGAAACCTAGTTTGGACTGAATGCCTGCTAACAAATTAGTTTCTTTGCCATTCCAAATTTTCAGAAATTTTACGCTTACCTCTGAGGCCAGCGTAGTCAAAGGCTGACGGCGGCGCAGACGGCGGTGGTGACGGAGGCGCCTCCTCGTCTGCCGAATAGTGGTGCACCGACGAGATGACGTCGTGGAACGACACCGTCTTGCGCAGCGAAGTTGAGCCCTGCGTGAAAAAGAGACATTCTTCAGCACAGCCACGCACCTCTCTTCAGTTTTCAACACCACAGTGCTCGAATTCTGTGCTGGGAAAGTTTCGAAAGCTGCTGAGCGTCTATCAAGTGCTACACGGCTCATCAAATAGCCAATTCAATCCATCAAGTCCTTTTTTTTATTTTTAATGTAAAGACACAAAGTGAGCGCATGTATAAGCCACACTGCTTTGCAAAACCAAACAAGTACCGACCGTCGGTTAGAAGAGTAAGTGGATACTGACTCACCAATATTTGCCCTAGCTATGTACCCATTATCACGCACACTCTTAGTTGTCTGTACTTGCTCACGCTACCACTTGTACCTATTTGTGCTCACTTGCTGTCACAATCTCAGTTATACAGTCAATCTACTTATAACAATATTCAAGAGCCACGAAAAATTCCATAGTTATAATAAATAATTGTTATAAACGAGTTGCATGAAAGAAAAGCAAAAGATGGGAGGATGGCAGACTGTTGCAAGAAAACCATAATATCGGATGGGATATGGCAATGTATATTGGCAATAAGGACGACAAAGAAGAATAGACGAGCGTGAGTATACAGTCAACATCCATTTCTTCAGACACCATAGGGACTGCAAAAGTAAAATTCAAGAAGGTTGCCACGCAAGCCTATCAGCTTGAGAAATCCCGAAACGCTGGGGCGAGATCACAAGCATCTTGGCGCACGCTTCTCGCTGGCTTGCATAAGAAAACAGTAGGTCCATCAGCCTTGCTTGTTATATGCAAAGCTGGCCGATACTCTTCTTCAAGGCATCCAGGTGCTCCTCGTACTGCAGCAGAAGGTCCCTGCACTGGAGAGACTGTGTCATCTGCAGGGCCTCCTACGAGGACAACGTTGATGCAGCTTGCCCTACCGCATCATCGCTGCCGTAATCACTGCACTTCGTTTCCACATCCGCAGCAGCACATTTTCTTTTGCCGCAACGTCATGCAATGCCTGATGATCCGTGGGTGAATCGGCCGTCTTCCCTTTCGGCAGTGGAGAAACCACATGGCTAGCAACGACTTCGACGCCACCAACAAGGACCAGCAAAAGTGATTTAATCCATTGGCAGAACAGCAGAGAATGAGGGGCCAGTAAGCAAACTGAGAGATGCACTGACACACTGTGAACTTTGGCAACACCCAGACAGTGCTGTCAGAGCTGTTGGGGTGCTCCATTTGCATTTTGAAGGGTGGCGTGTGACGCGGAGTAGCTTATTCGCGTTCAGAGGGGTGGAAGGGCGACATGAGACAAGTGAGGACGACGAAGTAGAGAAGGCTACAAAGCAACTCTGATTGTAGAAATGCGTGATGGCGTTGGGGTGGCAGAACGAGGTGTAGTGGCTAGAATTATTCATTTTTTTCTTTTCAAGTTTCGCCTTCCATTACAGTTCAGCATGGGTGCCCAGCAGCCAGACTTCGTCGTTATAACCGATAATGCAGCTGGGGGTATTGTAGTGAGTGGGCTATTTACCCCATAAAAAATAAACAAAAGTTGACAACGCAGCAGCTTTTTATCGTTATAATGGACATTTTGTTAAAACCAGTAAGGTTACAAATGGGTTCAACTGTAAATGTTCACATCCACTCGCACGTATTCTGCTCACGTCCGCTTATGCTCACCGTAACGAGTTTTCATACAAACTCTAGCCTTGACGCCTGCTCTATCATGCAACTGTACACCTGAAACACGCAATGTGAAAGGTGAACCACGCCCACCTTTCCTGTACTAGGCTTGCACCTGTTGCCGCTGGCAGACTTGAGAGCAGACTTGGTGGGCGTGGCCCTACGGTCCCAAGTGCTGGCGCGCCTCGGGGAGGTGGGGCTGCCTTCCAAGCTGCGCGGTCGCTGAGCAGGAGGCGTTGTCAGAGTGCTTCCCGCTTTCGATACACCATCCGTCACACCGTCTACCATACCGTCCGCCTCCTCCTGCGCCAGGCACTCGAACGAGCCCGACGTGGAGGTGCACGACGTCCCCGTGCTGCTCGTGTCATCCGTGTCCTCGGCATCGTCGTCCAGGCCATCTCGCTTCCTGCAAATGCCGCAAAAGTCAGATGCATCAGCCTTTCAAACTAAAATTTTGTTGCAAATAACGAGAGTGAGCAGTTTAAACCTGTGCGCATTATAGCAAAGTGAAGGCAAAATATAAGAGGCTGCATTACACAAATGTATAAGCAATACACCCCCTCCCCTCCTATATGGCCTTTGCGTGCAATGGAAGGCAGCTGGTGCGTTTAATCTCCACTTGAGCAATGACTGGCGGCTGCCCTCAAACACTGTCACTCGCACGTTGAACATACACCACGCAGGAAAATGTTCATCGCCCTTCGTCTTTATACGGAATCTCACGGAGACACTGACAACGATGCCGAAAATGCGCCTGCAGTGTTCATGTAATTGCTCTCGCGAGAAAATATTACAGAATAATTTTGCGCACCTGTCAAGCTGCTGCTTTCGTTCAGGTGATCCCAGGGGACTGGCATCCCCATCGTCCTCCTCTTCCACGCCCGCAAGCACCTCGCGGCCGTCGAAGACTATGCCCGCAGCTGGCCTGACGGTGATCTCGTGGGTCAGCGTGTTCACCGTCAGGATCTCTTCTTCCTCCCCGCACATGGGCGAGTCTTCGAGTGGAGGCCACGCCGACCGCGGCGACGGCAGCCCGCCTCCTCCGCCACCTTCAACGTTGCCGTCCAGGACCGCAGAGATGTCGTTGAGATCGTACTCCACAAGCCCCTCGTCGTCACTGTCGTCACCTGTGGGCCAAGAAAGCAGGCCTTTCTCACTGCGTACTTTCGTGTTGCTTTTGACTCCATTTCACCATGAATTTACAAACATGAATGTAACTTACTTAAAGGAGCATTACAGTCCACTTCATACATCATGTGCAATGCTATGGAAGACTTCTTGCAGTAGATGTGTTCAAATCAAGAAATAGTTCAGTAAATTCAGCACCCATAACACAGTTTTTTTTTGTTTGTAGGCCAAGTAATAAATGATGATGCTTTGTGCCTTAGAAACAAACAAACCCCATTATTTATACTATTGCATACCCGCCAAGTTTGCAGAAACAGAATCCGGGAGATTTACTCAACGGGGGGGGGGGGGGGGTATAAAATATGTCGACCACGGGAGGGGGTGGGGGTATAAAGAATGCCGACCGCAGGGGGGGGGGGGTACTGCGATAGCAATTATATGGACATTAGGCAGTTTTCGAATAGCGTACGCAAAGCTTTGCGTTGGCTTTCCGCGCAACTGCAGATGCACTTGTACACTAACTGCTTGCGGGCTCCTGTTAACTGACTGAAATAGCGGGCCGCAAACGCTAACTTAGCGTATGCTAATCTAAAACTGCCTACTGTCAGCGGGATTTTGCGGTCACCGCTGATCTGTGCCGAGTCCAAACCAATAACATTGCTTACGCATCGTCTGTTTCACGTGCAAGTAAAAGCGCGCTAGCGCTAGGGACGAAGGCAGTTGAAGCAGAGATGAAACGACCCGGCCGTCACCGTCGCGCGAAGGGCACATGCGATAACATCGCTCCGCGTGCGAGGCCTGTCGTCGCTTGCTTACCAGTTATTTCATCGGGCAAGGGACCATAAGGGGTGCCTTTGAGACAGAAACGGTCGCGAGCGCTGGCAAACACGCTATCTCGACAGACATCGGTAACGGCTACCCTTTAAGTGCTGGGCTCTCCACTTAAAGCAGTAGTGACACAAAATTTTGAAGGCGAGATAACTTGTGGGATAGATTTTTGTGTACACAAACGCATCACCTACGAAATATTAACGGCTGATATAACCTATAACACATTTAGGATCAATTTTTAAATTGCGTGTAGCGCATCTGTACGCGAAACGTCTCACCTCGCGTCACGACATCAAACAGCCACCTGCATCACGAGCTTGCGTTGGCGCCACAATTCTTGCGAGCGCTCTCTCCTAGCGAAAACAGAGCGCATCTTTTTTATGTACGCATCACAGGCAAGACGCGGCTGCAGCACAAAGAGCACTGCGGCACAAAGTGCACAGCTACTTCATGCGCAATGAAAATGAGTCGAACCTTTCTACCATCATTAAAAAAAAAAGAAGAGGATTCCTTTCTACTACGTGACCAGACAACTTTGCTCACGTGGCCAGACAAAGCACTGGACGCGCGGGGCAAAACTGGATTTCCGGGAGATTTTCCCATGACCCGCACAACCGGGAGAAACGTTCAAAATCCGGGAGTCTCCCGGGTAATCCAGGAGACTTGGCAGGTATGCTATTGTCAAAAGATGTTTCTGGATCACTTAGCATCCCATTGTTTTCGTCACATGGCCTCCGCGATTAGCTCCAGCAGCATACAGCCAGAGCTAATCACAGAGGCCAAGCACGAAACGTACGGACTTCTACATTTCGCTGACTGAACTTCTTGCATAGCTTCCACAGCGTGGCACCTGGTGTATTAAACGTAGCATAAAGTGAAATATCCAATCAGTTTAGAGTTGCTTGAGACATACAGATGGGCTAGTTGCTAGTCATGACGACTTACAGCACTGCACATCTGAAACGAAGACGACACAGAACTTGACAATAGACGAACACACGTGCTGAATGTTTGTCTATTCTCACACACTGTGTCATCCTTGTTTCTGATGAGCACTGCCATAAGCTATCAGTTTTGACTGACGAGTCATTTGTTGAGAACTTAATTGTTCGTTTAGCCATCATGGGTTCATTAGTAAGGGAAAACAGGACAAACTTCCATTTCTTCAATTTCGCGCTGAAACTTGGAACAGCTGAGTGCCAGCACGATATCAAAGATTTCAAAGGTCCCTCGTGTATTTCAGCAGTGTTGGCTCAATACAATTTCTCAAAACTTGCTACAATGAGTCCCTGGCTCCCTTAGAACACAAGGTCATTCACTTTTACTTGAAGAATTATATAGGCCCTAGCAGGAGTGGTTAGAATTTATGACGTCGTGGTAAGTCATGGTAACTTGCGGAATACCTTTACTATTCAATAAAAACACCTATTTTCATTATTTTTGGTAAACCACCCCCCTCCATCAAAATTTCGGGGGGGGGGGGGGGGGAGGCAGGCCCTAGGGCCCTTCCCCTGGCTACAGGACTGTGGCACATATACACTAACATGCTAACAATTGCAGCGAGCCTATCTCCCAAGTTCATCTGTGAGCTGTTAAACATGCATGTAAGTAGAAGGCACAGCTGACCTTAACATATGTAACATCTGCACATTTCACGAATGCACATCACGAATGTTTAAGTGGAGCAAATCGCAACACAGAGGAAAAAAGTTTGCAAGTTGGCTTTCCGTACTGTTGTCATCAGAGATATGAGAAAAAAGTAGAGCTGTGCGAATAGCAAAATTTTGGGTGCGAAGCGAATTTGAATAATAAAGACTGAGTGCGAATCGAATCGAATAATTTCGAATAATTTTCGAATATTTCTCAAACATTTTTCAAATAATTCGAAGTGAAATTACAGAAAAAGTTGTAGAGAATCCCTAAGTATGTGCTTGTGAGATAGCAACATGAAAGTGTTTCTTTTCGCTAGGTTGATGAAGCGCTGGTGGGGTCATATTTCATAGTTGTCTTTCTTATCAAGAATGAGGCAATGTAGAGGCCGAATGGTATTTATGTGCATGATTTGGTGCAACCAAAGTGTTGCCGACAATACTTTACATGTGATAGGCAAATATGCCATTTCCTCAGCCTCTCCTTCTCTTTCAACTTCTGTGGAAGTTCAACTGATGTGGCAGACAAGGGTGTGCTCTCTTCAAGTCCGGAGTTCCAAATCTGCCTTGTAGACGTCGATATATAAGAACATCTGAAATTTTGGATGCTAAAAAGCTTTGGCGTCCGATTTTTCGGACTTCCTGCCCAAATTTCAGGTCCAAAACAGCATAATTGAGCCCCCAACTCTGCCACATCTTTCATCTCCATATTAGAACCAGCGTTTTCTTGAGTTAATACATTTGCGACCGTAGCGGAGCTTGAAAGGCAGCTTTGCCGCGATACGGGGTTGTGATGAGGTGAAGCATATTGAAAATCTTGGGACCACTTCCAAACGGACGTTGACTGTCTCTTGGCTAAGTTCGACCGTAACGGACCTTGAAAGGCAGCTTTGCCGCAATACGGGGGTGTGAGGAGGTGAAGCATATTGAAAATCTAGGGACCACTTCCAATCAGACGTTGACTGTCTCTTGCCTAAGTTCGACGGTAACGGAGCTTGAAAGGCAGCTTTGCCGCAATACGGGGGTGTGATGAGGTGAAGCATTTTGAAAATCTAGGGACCGCTTTCAACCGGACTTTGTCTCTTGGCTAAGTTCGACCGTAACGGAGCTTGAAAGGCAGCTTTGCCGCGATACGAGAGTGTAATGAGGTGAATCATATTGAAAATCTGAAGGGGTCACTTGCAACCGGACGTTGACTGCATTTGTCTTTGGCAAGTTCGAATAGTTCGAATAGTAAAATTTCAGTGAGAATCGAATCGAATAGCAAACACTATTCGAAAAATATTCGAAATTTCGAATATTCGCACACCCCTAGAAAAAAGTTTTCACGTTAAGTTGATTCCAGAGATGAAAGTGCTTCCACTGTTCAAAGGTGCACATACAACAGGTATCCACCTAGTTAGGATACCATAAAGGACCATTAAGGCACAATTAAGGGAACATTAAGGAATAGGCTGTATCAGGGACATGGTTGTAACGGACTTTCTGCCCATAATGCACTAAAAGATTTTATGGCATCACAGTTGAGCTGGAGCAGAAATAAAATAAAAGGCGTTTAAAGGCAGTGCTGTAGCCTCGAAGAATCCGGTTCGTCTTCAGATCGTCGGTACTCAAAAGTTAAAATATTTTTATTTGGTGCCAAACTAAGCCATGTCATTCTGTTTCCACCTTTACAAGAAACTCCATTCTTATTCAGATTAGTCAACTTCTGCCCGTCGTGTTAGCGTTCCGAAGTGAACACAGCTATGTGAACTTATTCACTTAAAACCAGAAAGTTAATGTTCACCAAAGCAGGCTGAAAGATGTATCGGTATAACCTCGTTACAATGGATCTGTTTACAACAGACATTCGGATACTACATACCAATTTGTGGAGTTATGCCGACCTCCATATTTGTTCCGTTGATTGAGCTTCGTTAACAATGGATTCTGGCACAACGGACATTCGATATAATTGACTAAAATGTGAGGCCAGCAAGGTGGTCAGGACTCCTTTAGAGTGGACTTTTCTACCACGGACATCACAAATTCAATAACTTCCGACTTCAAACATCGCTTAGCATACTTTCGGGACGGGAACAGCGCGTCGCAGATATCGACATACCGATTTAAGAACGAAGGCCGCCGACCTCTAGTCTGTCAATGATAAGCTGTGCCTAGCTGTAGCGACAAAAAATTGGCGCACAGCGTGCTTGGTCTTGCGTTTTTGGGCGCCGACACGCGAAATTGTTAGCTGCGCCGCTGCTCCATGCAGGTCGCTGCACGGTGAGCTTGGTCAGGGAGTGCGCTGCCGAAGCCTAAATTGCCCATCCGCGGTTCCGAGGAGCCAGTGGGCGATGCAATTCGTTGCTTGCGACGAAAGATATTGCGGCTTCTTCGCATTTGCATGTCCGCTAGTGCGATGTTCTTGCCCGCAAAGTTCGGATTTGTCTCGTACATCGGCACCGTGAGCGAAGTTAGGCCTAGCCACGACATAACTTTGTGCTGTGGCTGCCGACGATGAAAAATTATGGCTGAGTACTTTGCAGTGGGTGGGAAGCAGTGTAGCGGAATGGGCGCCTCCATTATATTTCAATTCCATTGCGGGGAGAGTAGAAAGCTCAGTTGCGATGTGCATGGCCACAGTGCCCGATGTTTCAAAGTACATAATGCTCGATCGCGAGTACAAAGAGTTGTCCTGCGGTTGTCTTCGCCATAAGCTCCGAAGTGCTGATAAGCAGAACCTCTAACAGCGGGTCCAACGAAGTCGCACGTCTGCGATGTTTGCAACGAGTGCGGCGGCACTATCGTAATCTGATGACTGAGCTTCCACTTGCAGCTGCCAAACTTAAGCGTTCTAAATTGTCGTCGACCCGTCAACAGAAAACGAGTGCGAACGCGCCACTTAGCGCAGCCATGACCTCGCGACGCGCAAGCAGCAGATGACGCTCCCGAAGCGAGCATCACGGCAGAAGCAGCAATCGGAGGCCTTGAATTGAACTTCACACATGTTGAACTTCAAACAAGCTTTTCGCACGCTTGTTACTGAATGGAGGAGCTAGCTAAAATGGACAACTTGAACACGGAGAAATGCTCTTTACGACGAGCCCAAAACTGTTACGTGTGTGTCAGGTAGCGCAGTTATCCCTTTTGTATTAAGATGCACCAACTCGCCCACCAACAAGTTCTTCTAAATTACGTAGACAGTAAGCACAGAGAGAATCACGGCATTGACACAAGTCTTGATTAACAATTAGTCTGCACGATAGAAAACCAATATTTGCTTGCGACTTCTTGAAGGCCAAGTTAAGCCACACATCAAGACAACATGGCTTCTATGAAAGTAGCCACCAGACAGCTATGACCATGCAGTAGCCGTTCGAGACATGTCCCAACAAATTCTGACATTCTCTGTGAACCACATTTCCACATTTAACGACTAAAGTGTACCGACGTGGCAGTTGATGTTTTAGCGTGCCTTCACACAGCAGATGCACTCCACTCACCAATATGTGGCAGCCTGCACAAAGAACTGGTGCATCAAGTTTCACGTTTTCAACACAGTCTGTCTTTCTTATATATTGCAGCTTATATGCAGTGAGTACTGGTTGTTAGTCAGTGTTACATTTACTATCTGCACCATGGATCTGGTTTGTAGTACTTTCTAATCCTTGCTTTCTGATTCTGCTTACCAAGAGCTACCAATGCTTATCAGAACGGATTGAATGCATAACTGCATCGTGAAAGACAAATGCTATGCAGAAAAACTCACCATCGTCTAATGACTCCAGCCCATTGCACAAATGCCCATTGACCAGCACCGGCCCATTCTGCATGGACTGGTGGTGCTGTGCCGCTGCCTCGTTAGCAATCCTGCGCATCTCGTCCACCGTCGAGTTCTCGGTGATTGCAAGTGAGTCCTCGTACGAGGAACCCCCCTTCCCCACATCATCGTCCACCGTCAGGTCCGAAAGCGCCGACTCCTCAACATCGTCCCCCAGGTTCCACGACGCGCACTTTGGGATGGGAGACACACCGGGGCTAGGACAGTCCCCAGTCGGTGTCGAAGAACGCACACAATGCGCCAGCGGACTCGCAAAGTTGTCGTCGTCATCCGCCAGAGTTGCGTCGGAGCAGTCGGACGTATTGTCGCCGTCCGGCATGGCGGTCAGAAACATCGTCTCCGACTCGGACGCGGCACGTTCCAAGAGTTCCGGCACCAGGCCGAAGCTCGATTCCTCAGACTCCGGCGCCGTCACGTACGAAGCACTGTCACGGCTGTCGTTGCTGCCGCCTTGCGTCGTGGGCTCGGGGGCCGCGGCAGCCGGCGTCGGCGTCTCAGAGTCGTCTCCGCTCTGGCTGCAAGTGAAGACAGGGGGGCACAGATCAGTGTTGGCTTCCTGCCGGGCATCACCGGAGGAAGCGTCTGGGGTGTTAGTGCTCAGCGTGCCACCGTCGACGGAGTTAGCGGCTGAAGGGGTCGGGAAACAGCCACGTGCCGAAGTGCAACCACCACCAAACCGTCCCGCGACTCCGACGTGGCTACTTACGTCCTCGCGCGCCGCCGTGTTCCGCAGACCACCGTCGCTTTCAGCTTGACGTGGAACCACATCCACAACTTGCACCCCGTCCCCACCACCGGCACTGCCCCAGATACCCACATTCGACGACACCACACTGCCCCCGACGACACTGCCGTTCAGTGCACCGTTTCCGGGAGCGGGCACGGATGGTCCGTCATCGAGTCGCCTCCAGATGTCGGAGTCTGCACCGAGGCTGCGTGGCTCGCTGCCGCTGGCGTCCACGTCATCGATGACAGTGATGCGGAACATTTCCGCCACCTTCTCGGGCCCTTCACGAAGCAGGTCTTCCACCGAAGCGCTCTTCTTGAAGCCAAGAGAATTGAGCTCCCTCGAGTCGACGGACTCGTTGCCGAGGCTGTCCTGTCGCTGCATGGACTCGCTGGGCAGGTCGACGGACGCCGTGGAACCCGACTCTGCCGCCAGGATCGCATCCAAATCGCGGATTGCCTCCGAGATGTGGAATGAGGTCAGCTCTTCCTCCTCATCCACGGTCGGCTCGGTGCGCAGGTCCTCCGCGCTCCCGTGGAGGTTCTGGAGGCTGGCAGCTACAAAGTCGCTCTCAAAGCCGAGCCGAGAGAGCGACAGTGCGGCTGGGTGGTTCGGGGCCAGATTGTAGTCTTTGACACGGTCAGGCCGCAGTGCAGCCCAGCGCGACTCAAAGTCGTGCGCATCGCTGTTCTCACGCTGGAGGTGGCCGAGCAGCTCACGGAGCTCATGCACCGACGGCCGTTCAGCGGGTACTTCGCTCCAGCACCAGGTAGCAACTTGGTACCTGCCACAAGCAAGGATAACCAAAAGTCAGATGTTCCACTGATCCAGATGCACTTGTCGAAGTAGTTCACGTGCCGAACTTGGCTTCAGACCTAGACATATTTGCACCGACTAGTCGTACGCTATTCCCTAACATAAATTTCATTATGTCATTTATGAATTGCCATTTGGTTTAGCAGGTGCTCGATTCCTGCAGAGCATGTTCATAGCATTCATTAAAAGGTTCTGCTTCAGTGCTTAGTGGTTTCAGAATGTGTACATAGTGCAACTTGATGGTCAGGGAGCGACAATGCAGAGCTTTCAGGGCCACAAGGTTACACGGTATCAATGACAGAATAGAAATTTATAATCACTCCATTACTGTCACTTTCAAAGAGCTCTTTATAGCAAGTAAGCATAGCAAGTAAGCGAATAACTAAGCAATTTCCCAGTTCATTCCCTGATGCAGCCAAGTTTCTAGGATGTTGACAAGACATGACGTGGCTTTGCTGTCAGCAGTTTAGCTCAAAAAACAAACTAAGCTTTCATAATAAAATCCGTGCATCATCACCAATTTCGCGAAACCTTGCTCTGTCAGCATCTTTCAATGACAATTTCAATGACAAGTTAGGGGTGCGGGTTATATGCAGGGGCAGGTTATGTGCAAGAAAATACGGTGGATATAATGCTGTAAGAGTGCTCACAGGCGGTCCGTGTGTCGGCCAGCAGGTGTGGTAGGCCTGGCTGGCACCAGGTCCCGCTGCACCACAACCCTCCTCAGGACCTCTTCGTCCGTCAGACCCTCATACGGCAGGGCTCCCAGGGACAGCAATTCCCACAGCAGCACACCGAAGCTCCTGCAAATGGAAGCATAGGAAAAGTCCGTGGTCGATCAGTGGTGTCACAGACTGTTCAGCCGCGATCAGGTGCAGGCCGTACAACTCCCAAACAAGTGCGTGGGTGAAAAAGAGGATCATAAACTAGCCAACTACATCCTTGGAGAAAGTTCTGCAGAACCGCACGGCTTTTCAACGTTGCTGGTGCCGCGTCATTTCCTGTAAACAGAAACGGCAGCCTTTTTCTTCAGCTCTGGCATCAACATAGCCTCGTTTTCGTGAGCTTTCTGTGACGCATCCACTCAAATCTAGTACGAAGAGTCTTGCACCAAGATTGCTCTACACCTAAACCATCTAAGAACGGGCTTTTTGAGTAGTGCAAGATTTCGTTGCTGCTGCCTTCATATACCTGCATCCACCTTCTAATCACTAGAGAAGTTGTCCATGCCACCGCAGGCACAGGAAAAGACCTGAGAATACTCATTCAAGTTTGCATAATCTCAACCCAAATTCCAACAAAAGCTGCTCATGCCACCGCTAGAGCTTGCTCTGAACTGTTGCCCCCAACTCTACAACTGCAGTTTCCAGGTTCAATAAGTCAATCAGAATAAACGTCAGTCTGACATTTTGGATGAATGCCTTATGCAGATGTTTCACATTGCATCTAGTCGTAGAAAGCTGTCTTAAATTAAAACAGTCATGTTTTGTCACATAGTTGAGACAGTAAAGAACCGAGCAGTACCAACAATAAAGATTAAGTTATTTATTGGGTGAACTTGTATCCAATGAAAGGAACACTCATTGCACAAAGATCGACAACCGACAAGCACAGTTGTTGGTTGTCGATCGAATTGACCTTTGGTGAAACACGTCAGATTTTATATTTTTATTTATGTATTAGAATACCGCCAGTCTGGATTTTAGATCTTATGCAGGAGTGGGTTAAAAGTCATTACAAGTCAGTAAAAAAAAAAATGGATACATTATACACACACGAGGCATAGATTTCTACAAAACATCATTTAGTGAAAACATCGAGAGAAATGTTAGAGCTGAGCATCAGGACAAACAATGAATCAAAAAAGAAAAAAAAAAAGAAAAAAAAATCACAGGCGTGATCCAGGACCACTCCTGGTATGTCACTTCCAAAATAAACAACTGCTCGGGTCCTGTGCAATGTTATCAGGAGATCCCAAAACAACTGTGAAGGTTCCCATACATTTTGGCGTGGCCTGCGCCAAGCTAGTGCACATTCAGCTAGTGATACAAGGTCATGTGAAACGTGCACACGTGAAAGGCTAAAACAACAGGCAGGAATCGGCTTCCACTGACCAGACATTGGCCTCCTTAGTGAGTTCCCGGGCCTCCAACGCTAGATCAGTGCAGTGCAGAGATTCGGGGGCAGTCCACCGCAGCGGCACGGCCACTTCACCCACCAGGTGGTAGTCCTCCTGCAAAAGGTCAGCGTTGTAACGCACACAAATGGCTCTGCGCTGGTCACTGATCACCTCGATTAATCGAGAGACTGTGCTGTGTTTAGGGAAGTTTTTGTGTTAACAATGCCAATAAGTTCAAGTATTAGGTTCAACAACAATTTACAACGTTTAGAAAGTGTCACGGGATCCCCATGGCGACGAAAGCAAGGGCATTTTAAAACAACAGAAGGTTGAGCTAGTTGGGAGGGATTCACAATGAAAGAAAGTTAGGTGCACAAACACGGACACAAGAGGAGAGAATGAGAATGTATACACTCGTCTCCAGAAGCTATCAACTGTGTTCTCTTATGTCCGCATTTCCATGCCTTACTAAATAAGGATCCATTTAGTGTGCGTTCCTTTGCCGTTGCGAACTACGCGCTCTTTATTTTCCGTCGCAGTGCAAACCCTTCACTCACCTTGTAAGCCTGCAGGGAAGTGCCGTAGTCACCGACCTTGACAACCTGGTTTCGATCGATGACACAGCTGCGGGCTGCCAGGTCCCTGCACCACACATCACCATCAAGTTAATGTGAAGCCTCAAATCATTTTAATACCAGATGTTCTGGAAATTTGTTAGAATGTGACAGAGGTTGAACTACTGAATGCAGCACTGTATGATCTTTGCGGTATGGGACACTAGTGTAGGCCTTACCATGCATTCCTGGAAGGGAATATGGAGGGGACGATGGCAGAGGGGTGGGAGGGATCTAACGGAACATGGATATAACAAATTATCGGTTATAACGAAGTAAATGAAGAATAGTGTTGTCGTAGATACAGTGTTACAAATAAATGATTATAACGAATTTTCGGATATAACGAAGTTATTTTCGTGGCAGATGCGACTTTGTTATAATGAGGTTTGAGTGCACTATATAGCTATGGCTAGGCAAAGCCAAAATTCTTTCGTCCAATGTATAGAAATATTCCTTGCACGTGCGTGCCACAGAAACTGGGCAAGGCCCACCGCTCACCACCGGTCCACTAAAAAAGTAGAAGGGAACACACGGGCGGCCAACACCAATTACGATTTCTGTACAGGCCTAAACAATAATTGAGAAAGACTTTCACGAACCGTCAGGATTAACCCAGTGATAAACACTGGGGCACGCGTTTCAGCTACGCTGGTTAACCGTCTGTACAAGGGACTTGGGCGGCGATTTCTTTACCGTACAGTAGGGTGCAACTTAATAAAACGTCAGTGGCATTTCCTCCTCAAAGCTGGATTAACCCTTTGAGACGCTATGTACACAATTGTGTACACCACCTGTTTTTACTAGTTGTATCAACTAGTGGCAAAGAAAGTACAAGATACATTGAGCCTTGGATGAATTGAACTTCCTGCGTAATAAGTGCGTCTTCATGTAACTTCGTTCTGAAGTGTGCTGTTGTGTGTGATGTTTCTGGAGGCACTACCATGTTCGACGAGTCGCTCGACGTGCCACTCCCAGCGAGCCACGTCAAAAGTACAATTTTTCTTTGCTCGAAATGGACATAACCGAAAATGAACTTGCGCTACATTTATAGCCAGAGATTTGATTCTGTTTATTCAAAAAACAGAGCATAGAATGACTTCAGAATAAGTAGATACAGTAAAAGCACGTTAATTAAAACTCGAAGGCGACTATAAAATTGTTCGAATAAAGTGGAGTTCGAATTAGCGGGTGGGTGCTAGAATGAACAGACATCGCGCCTCACTGTGCGGAGAGAACCTAGAGACGCCACCTCTGGACTCGTTCCTGCAAATTAGGCGATACTACACATTTGTGGCAGCTAATTTCGTAAATTAAGTTCATGCTCAAACAGCGAACAGAATTTATTGATCAGTCAGTGATAAGCCAGAAACAAGCAGAGACTTCCATTCACGTGAGCAGTGAGCTTAATGCCAAAATATACGAAGCTATTTGTGCTCCAAAACACGTTCATTTACATGACACAATTAACGCAATCGAAATTTAAGGGCTTTCATTCTTAGTTTATTTATAGAACAATATTGAAATTGTCCAAGGGGACACGGCTAAAGGCAAACGTTGCCTCACTGGGCCGCGCCACCCATACAGCAGTAGCAGCAGGCAGACGACATTCACAACCATAAAATCATAGATGGAAATCAATCACTACACTTGTTTTACACAGACAAAAGTAATGAGTAATTTGGGTGATCGTTCTGGGCCGATTGCTGTGAGGAGGGACGAAAGCAAGAGGGCCCCCAGTTCGAATTAACCGTTGTAGATACCGACGCGTTCGAATTATCAGGAGTTCTCCCCCATAGAAATACATAGGGCTGTGCCGGGACTAGGGCGTCAGTTTGAATTAGCAGTAAGTTCGAATTAACCAAGTTTGAATTAAAGAGCTTTTACTGTACTTAATTACAGTTGAGTTAGGGTTAATTAGTATAATATGCATAAATTAATGTATGACAACATTATTTTTCTTGCAATAGAATACCGAGTGCCTCAAAGCAACGTTCTACCGGTTTGACGCATTTACAGTCAGTTCTTCATAGGTGGCACCTGAAAGGGTTAATGTGCGCCTGCACAAATGGGCATCCACTCTAGACCGACTCGGCCACCTGGTTCTTAAGTGGGACTATTTCTTTAGTCACGGAGGCGGTTGGCAATCACCTCCTTTTATGTAGCAGAAGCAATGTGGGAAAGGGGAAAGCATAGATGGGAAAGAGAGAGGGAGGTCAGGAGAGCACAAGTCAGGTGGTCCACGCGTGCTTCACACAGCTACGGTTGTAGCGGCTAAGCCCACAGGCAGCCGGCGCTCCCTGTATTGAACATAATCTGTAGCATGTGCAAAGGCTGCGTGCATCACACGCGTCGTCTTCGCATGCACCTATTGTCGGACATGGCGTTATGCAAGTTTTCGGAGACATGTTGAACTGAGAGGCAATGCGATAGAGACTTTTTTCCAGAGGTTGTCAGTAGGGGCGAGACGTTTCGTTCGAAATAACCGTCGGGCGGCTCTTGAGAGTTTGAACTCAACTCTTTCCCTCCACAGACGCTTTTAAAAGAAAAAAAAAAGCAAGTTTTAAGGAAAACGCCTAGCTCACGCGCGACATTGTTTTCCGCTACTGTATTTCCCTGTTTTTACTTATCTCGGCAACTTTTGTTTCGGTTATTACGTTGTATAAAATAGCAGCTGCCACGGAAGTGTTCTTTCGTGATAACAGTCGGCAGGCACCCTTTAACAAATATGATGGCTCCTGAAAGTAAGTTTTTTTTAGTTGCACAAGCAATGAGGGACACCTCTCTTCCAAGCATTTCATGACGAGCATTTCTTGTCCAGATCTTCAGAAGAAGTCTCATACGAAACCAATGGTTGTGGCTGAAGTTATGAGTTATATTGGATACATATGATATATAGGCATGTGCAAATATTCGAGCACTTCAAATATTCGAACGAATATTACAGTATTGAAATTTGCTTCGACACAAATTTAAATTATTTGAAATTTCGAACTATTCGAAATGAACAAATAAGCGTATATTAGACAGCATGCAACCTCCCTGTAAAGGCGGTTTCACTGCAGTGTAGGAGTGCTATGCCATGAAACACGCGTCCCGAAAATATCCGCACTGCCACGAAGCCCCACTTCAAGGTTAAATGAACATATTACCCTCATATCGATTAATTATTTTTTAAGTTTAAAGGCTTGTTATATGGGCTTATATGCGATAAGAATAGTCCATTTTAAATATAACGTATTTTACCGGTTATCACTAGCATCCTACTAAAATTCAGATCCTGCTACTATCCAAAGTTGCTTCCACTTTCCTACAAACCAAAGAAGCGACATTCACACATGCCTTGTTTCAACCTTTGAATATATTGTGCAGGTTAGTTGGGCCATGACAAATATGCTTATTTTTCTATATAATACTTGATATATATTATTCGAACTATAAGATTCGAAATTATTTGACCAAGTCACTATTCGCTTGGAACCTAAAATTTACTATTCGCACATCTCTAATGATATCGTGACATAAGTGTATATAACGGCATATTAGTTGTAAAGATATTTAATGAAAATTATTTGAATGAGTTCACTGAGGCATCAGACTGTTTTCTTGTGAACAGCTGGGATTGTTTTGGCACCTGGTGGTGGAGCAAATCTCAACCATGCACTTCTTTCGACATGGCCTCCGAGATCCACTTTCGGCAGTGGCCATGACGCACAGAGTTAGCGTAACGAATACAGCAGGCCACAAGAATGCTGACATGTGAGTGCCCCTGCCAAACACCTAGGACAAGCCTAGGGTTGAATCCATTTTTTTCTTATAATTGCATACCTGTCTTGCGTTAAGGAAACTTTCTTACTTAAACTTTTAAAACCCTCACAAGTGTGCACAAATGCCACTCACACGTGCACGAAGCTGTGCCTGTGCATGTGGTCCAGCGCAGAAGCAATGGCACAGGCGGCCTGCAAGGGAATCGGACCCTGCAGGAAGGGCTCTGCCTCGGGGCGCTTGCTCAGAAGGAACGCTTTCAAGTCCTGAGAAGGATGGGAGGGGGAGGGGGGTAGGTTATTCAAGACATTATCACCATCAGCAGCAGCAGCATGTTCTATGTACACTTCAAGACAAAGGTTTGGCCCTGTTATAACTCCAATTTACCCTGTATAGCACAAAGTTTAATTCGATTTTGTTTTTGCGGACTCTTAATTTAATCAATTTCATCATTTTCAGCCAGGCGATGATGCTGTGCTCAACTCAACCGGGAGACAAACTTTGTGTCTAAGCTTCGTAGAGAACAGTCGGTGGTATGTCCTTCCGTAAGCAGATGCCCTGGCAGTGAGTTTCGAAGTCAATCAAAGTGGCTGCCGAGCTTGTTCCACTTGGCCGCCATTTTGTTTGGACAGCAAAATACAGTACAGTAGACTCTCAGTAAACGGAAATCTGTTAAACGGAACTGCTGCTTAAACGGAACAACTGCATCTAACATAATTGGTTTCATACTTGGATTCTGCATTCCTGTTCATCTCTCGGTAAACGGAACTCCTGTTAAACGGAACACATTTCCTTGGTCCCTTCAGGTTCCGTTTAACGAGAGTCTACTGTACTGACGGATTCAAACGTGACATCAAACTTTTTAGCACAATGACTGGTATGCGCAATTTTTTTAAATAACCAAGTTATGTCGCGACAAATCTGGTCTCTAAAGATAACGTTGGCTCCGGTCTACTCGTTCAAGCAAAATTATGCCGATATGACCTGAACTGAAGACAGTGGAGACAAAAGTATGTCTCCAATGTCTTCAGTTCGGGTCATATCGGCGTAATTATATGCGCTACTTAGCCTTAAATTGTTCTGTTTCAATCCGGGAGTTGAACTTCCAGGCTACCTTCGGTGGCTTCATTACGATTGGAATAAGACTTAACGATTGACTGCTGTCTGCTTGCCTGTCCATGTGGCCATCCACGATGAACATTGGAATACAGCTTTAGACGTGGTAACAGTTCTTAAATGTGCGCACTCGCATATAAAACAGCCTAAGATGCCACAGAGTGGCACTTGAACTCAACACGCCCGTGACATACTGTGAGCATCGCACTCACCATGACCGAATCCTCCAAGATGAGCAAGAATGGATCTGACTCGAGGCATCGACCGAGCAGCTGAAGAAGATGCGGGTGCCGCAGAAGCCTGCACATTTCAGGCCGAAAATACAACATAACAATGTAACGTTACATTGGTTGCCCATAATCAATCATTCTAATAAAGTGTTCGTATGCAGCTCACAGCTGAAAAAGCAGAGATTTAATGGCTGACTTTCTATTAGCAAGTGCCAAGTGCCACAAAGATATAAACCTTCTTCACACAACCCAAATTACGGAATACAATCGATGTACACGTATCTGTACAACATGAATACGGAGTTAAAACTTTGTGGAGCCCTTCAAAGCAGTCTGTCGGTCCATCTTCCTCAATACCGAGATAAACCTCGCACTTCTTGCAACAAAGCCTTGTTTTTAGTGTACAACAACCTAATTAGAAAAGCCTGCCTTTGCTTGCCCTAAGTACAGTAGAACCCCGCTGATACGTTTTTGAAGGGACCGTAGGAAACAACCGTAAGAGACGGGAAACGTAAGAGCCGAAAAACAGGAAAAACGGCAAAATATTTAGTGGTACAGAATTTTATTTCAATTCTTACGAGCAGCACGAAAATTGGCGCGCTCAGCCGCGATCTAGTCGACGGATAGAAACGCGGAGCTTAGGACGGCCTTATCCACAGAAATGTAATCAACGTATGTGATTTTTTTAACACCAACAGCTGTAGACATGAAAGAACTAAGCACACGCAATCACGACCGGCGCGGCGAGACCGACCGCGAACCGCACGCACGACCATGCGAGCTCCAACCAGCTCGAACTCCTCCCGTTCTCCGACAAATAACGATGATGATGAGTCTACGCCAACGCGATGGCAGAAGTGAATGCCAATCTCGAAGGCCTTGCTTTCGCAAGCAATTACGTCATACACACCATGTTTGTGCAATACAAATCTCAAAGGCTATGCTTTTGTCAATAGTAAATGCCAATCTCGAAGGCCTTGCTTTCGCGAGCAGTTATGTCATAGACGCCATCTTTGCAGTTCTAATCTCGAAGGCGATGCATTTGTTTGCATCACTCGAAAGGTCCTGTTGCTTGCACCTCTCATGCGGCTAATATTACGGTCAAACGATGCCAAGCTGCGTGAAAATGCACCATGGCCGCTCTCTTTGGTAGTCACTCGGTCGGCTCCGAGCGCACTTCACGACGTATCATACGGGAACGGTCCGACAGTTACGACGTAACAGCGGGGTTCCCAATACATTGTATCCTATGGGAGCTATGCCGGGACCGGCGGAAAACGACGTAACAGCCGGGAAAACGCAGCAGTGAGGAACGTAACAGCGGGGTTCCACTGTATCATAAGCGGAGTAATGGCAACGATGCTTTCTAGTTATTTGCTAAGGCACGTTGCCGGGCTAGTTTGTTGGGATTCATAATTCGTACGGCGTAGCGCACTACGACAGGGACAGAGATGTCTTTCACGTCTGGCCCAGTTAACTTATTATCTTTATGGGCACCTCACCTGAGGTGCTGCACCTCGTGCAGGAAGCAGATGTGCTCGGTGGGCGTCGCGTCCGAGCGGAGGATCTTCACCACCACCGGGGTGGTTGCCACGGGGGCCGTCTGGTCATCGTCGCCGGGCCGACCGTTGTTCAGGTTCTGCGCCTCTCCACGCACGGCCTGTCCGAACCAGCCGACACCCAACTCCTGCAGGTACTGCAGCCGTTCGCGGGGGAAGTTGGCCTGTGGATCGTCTGCGTGGCCAGAAGGACGATGACACTTCAAAATGAGCATGTCCAGATGATGAGGGTGTCAACTTGAGCTTGTTGGTATAGCGTGATAATTGATGGTAGCGCAGGACAAGGACAAAAGAAAGACACATTCGACACCGCAGAGCAGCAACTTTCAAAACTGTTTTATTACTCGACTGATCCCGCCAGTATATATACTCTCACGACGTCATACGTCACGTGCGCAAAGCTCTAACAACCATAAACTATAAACTACGCGCATACATAACCGACACGACAACACAATATCATTCACCACGTTCAAGCGCATTGTTCCTAGTTGCCTTACCACAAACACTTTAGCGCGAACACGTGTAATTGAGTTCTTTATTTCACAACAGCACTGATGGACTACTCACACATGCAAATGTGTCGAATGTGTCTTTCTTTTGTCCTTGTCCCTAGCCTGCGCTACCATCAATTATCATGTCCAGATGGGTTCAGGCTTACGCAGTAGCCTCGGCTAGCAAGAAGTGAGACAAACACGTGGTGAGGTTTAGCGCGTAGAAAACTGAACACGGAGACGAAGACACGGGACAGCTGCTGTCTCGCGTGTCTTTCCCTGTGTCCAGCTATCTATGCGCTAAAACCTCACCGTGAACCTATACCAGCTCACCCAGTATTACCACTTTACGAGACATAGACAATGTTGACAAACAATATTTGGCTTTATGGCAGACAGCTGTGATAGCCGAGTGTCTCACAGTAAATACACTTTCCAGCACTTTTGAGGCAAAAGGGAATTAAAAAGACAGAAAACAGGAGCGGAAGGGTTCTGGGTTTCCCTTTTTTCCCTGTCCTGAGTAGTGCGAAACATCTGCATGGAATCGGTGGCTGCCTGTCAAGCCAGGAACATGGGACTATATACAGTAGAACCCCGCTGTTACGTTCCTCACTGCTGCGTTTTCCGGCTGTTACGTCGTTTCCGCCGGTCCCGGCATAGCCCCATAGGATACAATGTATTGGGAACCCCGCTGTACGTCGTTAACTGTCGGACCCGTTCCCGTATGATACGTCGCGAAGTGCGCCCGGAGCGACCGACGTGACTACCAAAGAGAGTGGCCATGGCGCATTTTCGCGCAGCTTGGCCTTGTTTGACCGTATATTAGCCGCATGAGAGGCGAAAGCAACAGAATCTTTCAATTGATGCAAACAAAAGCATTGGCCTTCGAGATTCAAATTGCAAAGATGGGGTCTATGACGTAACTGCTCGCGGAAAGCAAGGCCTTCGAGATTGGTATTTACTATGACAAAAGCATAGCCTCTGAGATTTGCATTGCACAAACATGGCGTGTATGACGTAATGCTTGCGAAAGCAAGGCCTTCGAGATTGGCATTCACTTCTGCCATCGCGTTGGCGTAGACTCATCATCATCGTTATTTCGGAGAACGGAGGAGTTTCGAGCTGGTTGGAGCTCGCGTGGTCGTGCGTGCGGTCCGCGGTCGGGCTCGCCGCGCCAGTCGTGATTGGTGTGCTTAGTTCTTTCATGCCTACAGCTGTTGGTGTTAAAAAAATCACATACGTTGATTACAATTCTGTGGATAAGGCCGTCCTAAGCTCCGCGTTTCTATCCATAGACTAGATCGCGGCTGAGCGCGCCAATTTTCGTGCTGCTCGTAAGAATTGAAATAAAATTCTGTACCACTAATATTTTGCAGTTTTCCTGTTTTCGGCTCTTACGTTTCCCGTCTCTTACGTTTATTTCCTACGGTCCCTTCAAAAACGTATCAGCGGGGTTCTACTGTACCAACATAAAGATCAGTGTGGCGTGGCCAGATCTTAGGCCTACCTTTGCTGGCTTCAGATTCATCTAGAATGTTCCATCCAAAATCACAGAACAAGCGGAGTCACAGTTGTTTACACAGCTGTCAGTTTTCACAAAACGAATCCGCGGTTGTCGGTTTGTGTGTTTTGGACCAGCATGGGGCAATTTGAGGGAATATTGTGGTTTTGGCGCAACTTAAATGTAGCACTTTGGCACAATTGGCACAGCTGTACCATACTTGAAATTAAACTGAGGGGTAGCTACACTAGGCCGTGCACAAACTTGTCAACGTACTGCCAACGTAGATAGAAGCATGATAACTGACTTAGATATATAGTACCTCTAAAGCAAACCAAGGCACGTTTGCAGCCATTGCTGCCCTAAATATCTGCCAGAGCAGTATTCTTGGTCAGTCACTTTCTGCAAATACTCATTGGTTAAGCCGATAGAGAGAACAACCATCACTCGATAGAGGCATTGGGACAGATGCCACGCCATAGAAAAATGAAAGCATTCACAAAAATGTTCAACTAAGAACATGGCCCTTCAAGTCTCGCGTTCACTACAAACACGGATGACTTTATTTATTTACGGCACCCTTGTCAGGAGCATGGTTTAGCGGAGGCAAGAAATACACGTGTTCACAGCTTGAGAACAGTTGAGAAATCGGTTTTTACGTTTGAATAAATGTCAGTCTACTCTCTGTTCTCACGCTGTGAACGGAGAGATTGACCGGCATTTATTCAAATGTAAAAACCGATTTTCTGACTGGCTGGGGAGGCATCTTAGTGTAAGGGGTGGGGGTGGCTGCTTTAATAACAGGAAAGAGCGAGGCCCTAAGGTGAGGGGACAGGGCTTTCTGAGCAGCGGGACGAATCTCTCCGTAAATCGCTACAAGAATGCGTATGTCCGTCGAGGGACTACTCGACTCTTTGGGGATTGAGAGAAAGAAGCACCGAAACAGTTGCTACACCCTCGAGGCCCGAGGGCAGTACAGAAACGAGGCACCACGGAACAGTAGTACAATACAGCTGGATAAGTAACGCAGCACGAAATGACCAGGGAACTCACCAAACCAGTCGTGGACGGAGCTTGGAGTGCCGCCCAGCTCACCGGAGTAGTGGGCGGGTCGCAGGGGGTGTTTGGATGGAGACGCCGGCAGCCGAGGGAAGATCTTGGGCAGCGGCTCAAAGCTCACCTACGAGGAAAGTCGTAGCAGTTAGTCGAATATAAAAGTTGTCAGCAAGCACTACAGATATTAGTGTAGCAGTACAAACGGTAGTATAAAGTGCATCGAAGCCTTTTCATCTTACACTATTCTACTGTTGCGATCATACCAGTCAGTGGCAGGTAAGATGCGCTGACCCATTCTCTCGAGGCCACAGATTGCTGTACGACTAGAGTAAACGAATCACGAGTTTACTATCGCGAAAAAAATGACACGTGGATGGGAAAAATATGTAATAAAACCTATGATACAAGTTACAACTTCTAAGTCAAGATAGAGATTTTTGCACTCTTGTATCTTGTTAAAGGTGGTACAGGCACACAAAAATAGCTACGCTTGGCCAAAATCAGGCAGGCAACAGAATGAGCGGCCGCACGGTTTCTCTGAGCCAGCAAAAGCGGAGACGGGGAAAGGAACGTCTCACTTCAGCCGAGCACTGTTTCCTCACTGCACTGTTGGTTAGCACAAGAGGGTAAGCCTAAAAGCCCATTTCCAATAGCAAACTGTTCAACAATGCAACAATGATGTGTGGGGCTTAACGTCCCGAGATAAACTTTTGGTTATGAGTTATGCCACCGTGAACGGAGGCTCCAAACTAGCCGTGAGCATCAGACGTAGACAGCACCGAACACAAACACCAAAAGTGGCTAACCAGTGGGAGCCCCCAAATGCATGTATAGGTGTGACGAAAATGATGCCGGGATCTTCGGAATTGCGACGATGACACGGCGCTGCCATTTCTCGCAGGTGAGCCGAGGCTAAATCAACAAAGCACCAACCCACAAACATTCACCTGAGGTTCTTTGACATGCACCTAAATTTATGTTAATGAGCATATTTGCACCCTCTTTGAGCTTGCCTGCAAATTAGCTATTTGTAAGGCTACTGTACCGTATGCTATGTATGACAACACTCCTTCGTACCTCGTGTGAAGCCGACACCTTACATGAGAGACAATATTTTTCCTTGTTTCAAGGATCAATAAATAGATGAGATGTAGAAAAGCACAACCATCTGTAAGGAGTGCTTGGGGCGAACAACCATCGAAGCTGAAACATGCAGCTCTGGTGTTTATCAATGAGTTAATCCCGACGGTTCATAAAGTCGGCATTTCTTACGAAGGAAACGATGTCACTGACAACACAGCCAATGACAGGCCTCCCTTCCTCTTTATTATTTTTGCAGTCACTCCGGATCTGCGACCTGCTCTTCTTCATTTTTAGTGGACCAGTGGCAAGTAGTGAGGCTTGCCCAATCAACGTGGCACATACGTGCTGGGAATTTATTCGTACATATGACAGACAATTTTTGCTTTCACCTAGCTATATAAAACTGAAGAGACACAAAAATAGAAAGGCCAACTCAACACATCGCATGAATTAGTCTCTACACTTTCCTAGTCTCTATTAAAGTTGCGAGTTAGCGCCTGTCCCATCGCCATGCGTTCCTTTCTTTTGCGATTGTGCTAAAGCGCTACAAAAATGTCATTTGGCAAGTACCAACTCGCCCAGCAAACATGTTCTTCTGAATTAAGATTCAGTTAGCTTTTTTATAACAAAACCAGGTCACAGATAGTGCATATTCCTTCGAAGTTTACTGCTATTCGGCGAAATGGTGTGCCAACACATTCTTCAGAGTCTACGCGACAATATGCAAGCAAGCTGAGATTTATCACGATGGCGTGGTAAGGAATGTGGCCAATCGGTGCATACCGACCTTGTCATCGAAGGTTGTCGGGGGCGTGGCAAAGGCGAGGCGGGGTGCGGCAGCGGCTGGTGGGAAGATGGTCACCTCGGGCGAGAGGCTGCTCCGCTGCTGGGCCATGCTGCCCAGAGGGAGGTGAGGCACGCTGACACCATTGCGTGTGCCCAGCAGCTGTGGTGTGAAAACGGACCCAATGTGAGAAACCTTTGGCCAACCATGTTTAGAATCCCAAAGCACCTTGTCAAAATGTAGCGCAATGGGTTTTATGCAGTGATGCTACCGAGGACTTCCGATTTGGAGCAATTTTTGGAGCAGCAAAATTTCCATTTTGGAGCACTTTGGAGCAGCAAAAGTTTCATCTTGGAGCACTTTGGAGCAGATAATTTTGCATTTTACATCCTGGAGTGCAATACAGAAGCATATTGCATTAACATTCAAGCACCTGAGTATTATTATGGGGCTCTTATGAAGGCTAGAAATATTTCGATTCATTGCAAATCTCATGGAAAAAAATTAATCTCAGGAGGCACTAGGCGTGCGCCCAGGGGGGGCAGGGCCCCCCCCCCCAATCACCTGGGGGGGGGGGGGCAAAATCTGCCCCGTACATTGACCCTTGCGATAGCAATTATATGGACCACTCTCGGCGGATTTTTTGCCGTTGCCGTTGCCGTAATTTTCCGTATAAAGTCCAAATTAATAACATCACTATGCGCATTCTAGCCGCGGGGTAAAGCTCGCAGAGCGCTGGCGACGAACGCGGCTGAAGCGGAGATTAAACTAGCCGGCCGTCTGTCTCCGCCGCAACTGACAGCACATGAGATAACAATCTTCCTGCGTGCGGCGCTGCCGGTCGATTGCAGATCGACACAGAGAGGAAACGCCCCGCCCGTCTTTCTGTAGGAGCATGAAGGGACGCCAGGGGAGCAGAGGGGGGGGGGGCAACCGCATCGTAGAAAGGCACTGTCGCTTGGCGCGCGCGCTATCTCGAGCATCAGGAGACGGCTCGTAAACTTGCTGTGCTCTCAAACGCTTACTTCGCGTTTAGAGAACTCAGAGCAAGAAAACCTTCGGTTCCTGGAGGGACCATATTCCCTTAACCAGCGTTTGTGAGTTACGCGAGATCGGATCCAAAGAGAGTTAGCTGCTAGTCTTACTTCGTTTCACAATACAATTTTTTGGTATCGCATTCATTGCTTCGCTCTTAAGCGAAACTGAATTTTTTAACCATTAGCTATTGACCCCCGAACGTGAGGGGCGGACGTGTAACATTGCGTAGCCGCGCCACTGTGGGCCGTCAGCGACGGGCCCGCTACTGACAGCTGCGCATTTGCGGCTGCTCCGACCAGGAGATGATTTACTAAGAGATGACATTTAAAAAAAAAAAAAAGCAAGCAAAAAATTCGAATTGAACCCTAGCACGTGAGCTCGAAAGGGCAGGCCTTTTAGGGACTATTTACCGCAGAGTGATTACAAATTCAGACGTGCTGGCGGAAGGAATTACGAAAAAGCTGTTCTGGATGAAGATCCATGGATAAAGTATATCTGAGGAAAAGTGTCAACGCGTTTCCACCGTTCGCGTGCTCTTCATAAACGCAAAGCAAGGAAAATTCGATATTGTCCCATATATCTACTGCGAGCGATCCCAGATTTCATTCCGCGATGTCCGGAAACAGAAGTGACAGACATTTTAGCGGCACTCATGTAGTTATTATGAACACTGCTTTCCTTACGTGCCGTGCGACGCTTGAAACGAGCTATCAGCAGTGTTTCTGGAACAGACAACGTCCGCCAATGAATCGCCGTCGCACTTTCTCGCTACCGATAGGCCTAGACGTCACGAGCCTCTGCAGAGAGCGCGTTTTGCTGTCGAGCCGACTTGCAGAACAGAAGCTGCGTCGGCACCGTGCATGGCATCGTGACTTCGTGGCATCGGAACGCACGCGCGAGCGCCATTTATTCAGCGGAATAATTCTTGGTCCATGATTGCGACTTCATTGGCAGCCCCAAGATCGAGCTGCACCAGGTTCTGACGCACCGGCGGATGCGATTGCCGGTGATAGACGCCCCCAAACCCGAGGCTTTGGGCGCAGTTTGCGCAAATTTCGTCGATATTATCAGGATGGCGCAGTAAATACAATTTGGCGCACTTTGGCGCAGTTGGCGCAGGAGTGGAATCACTGGTTTTATGGGATGTTACATGAAGGTTTTGTTTCGTTGCTTTAAATAAAAGACCAGGACCTCAGAACCATGGGAAAAAATTTCAGACCTGCACGGAAAGCGCAGCACCGTCACAGTGAAAGGTGGAAGAGCCGCATTTCTGGAACCCGTTGTAAACTCTCTTGGGGCTACTAATATAAGTACACAAGCAAGGTATCTACTACGACACGAATCATAATTTTTGTGAAGTTGGGAAGCACCCACTATGCAATTATCCATCATTCTGCGGAGAAACGAGGCACCATCTGTAAGGCATTATGTGCACTTTGTTGATGCTGTGGCTGATGACGATGAAGAATTCTGGCACATTCTCCCTTTGTAATGGGTTGGAAGCATTCGACATCCCACTCGTTGCGCAATTCTCATTATGTGACGCCTGGTTACAAAATTCGCGTTGTATAATGCCTCATTGTTATTTTACTCTTCTACCACAGTCCATTAAATATGTTAATGTGATTCCTTCCCGACATGAAGCCCGTATCGGGCCTTTTTGCAAAGGAGTTTCAAGCGCCGGCATGGCTCTGAGGTAGAATACTGGGCTCCCACGCAGAGGGTTCAGGTTCGAACCTCGTTCAATCCTAAATATTTTTTTCTTATTTCACACAATAGCGGTTATGGACACAGGCGGTGGCGGTGGACAACTAAGGCACCAAAAATGGCCGTTGTTGTGATCTCATAACCGCTTTCGCTTTAAAAAGGATGCTGCCAAGCCTCAGTACTTTGTGGCAAGCTAACCACAATGGGTAGCACAAAGAATGCTACCATTGCACAAGATAGAGGGAGGCAGGTGGAATCCGGTTAAGTTCACACTTTATTACTACAGTAAAAGCTCGCTAATTCCGACTTAATGGGACAGGAAAAACTGTTCGAATTAACCAAATGCGGAATTATCGAAAATATCAGGAAAACAAACAAATGTCTATTACATCAATGCACTTTCATTTTCTTGAGGAATATGCAAATCCAGTAATTATTTTGTGTAAGAGCAGTGCAAAAGCCACATTTTTCGTCACTTGCAAATTGGTTCACAATGTGAACCAATTTGCAAATGAATCCATACCTTATTACGTACCAACAACGCGACTGTGGATGGCGACCACACCTTTCTGAAAGCCCACGGCCATTTCGGTTGCCCGCAAACGCCATTTTCATTCGTTTGCGTCACACATTTGTGGCACTTCGCTCTAGCCGCGCTCCGAGTATCGTCCGAATTAACCGGCCTGTGGTAAAATATGACCGAATTAACAAGAGTTTGATGCCATTAAACAATGCATATGCTGGCCGGGACCAGAGAACACGTTTGAATTACCCGATTTTCCAAATGAGTATTGAATTAACGAGCTTTTACTGTTTGCTTGTTTGTTTTTATTTGCAGCCTCGAACGTAGATCCCAGCACCAGTGAGTAACAGTCAATGAATGTTTCTATCGGTACATAAATAATTAAAGAAAATGACGGGTGATGCACCTTGATGCCCTCGTTGCGGCAGCAGAGGCAGCCCAGAGAGGCCACGATGGCCGCCGTCAGAGCAAAGCACACGGACGCTCCGATCACCCACACCGACTCTGATACGCTGCTCCAGGCTGGAATCCAGGACCGTGCTCTTCCAGACTCCAGCCCATCTGTCACGCAAAAGAAGATACGAAGAAGGCAGTGAGGATAATCAGTCCATTTACACTCAAACCTCTATATAACGAACACAGATATAACGAATTACAGTCAACTGCCGATTTTTCGGACGCCCGATTTTCCGGACATGCTCGAAAATTTGGACGCTTTCGCGGCACCGTCACCAGCCCCATAGACGTCAATGTATTAGAACGTCCAAAATTTCAGACGCTGAAGCTATTCCGCGTCCGATTTTTCGGACTTTCTGCCCAAATTGCAGGTCCGAAAGGCATTATTTCAAGCCCCCACCTCTGCCGCGTCTATCATCTCGTAGGTTCGAACCAGCGCTTTCGCGAGTCGATCTGTTTGCGACAGTAGCACAGTCCGAAAGTCAGCTTTGCCGCGATGCCAAAGCGTTAAGGGCGAGACAGACGGTGTGATTTTCCATGCGATGCGGCGTCCGACACGGCGGTGGGGAACCAGAATGGTGACCTTTCATAGCATCGGACAGCCACCATTCCCTCTCCCCCACCGCCGCGTCGGCCGGCACATCGCATGGAAAAATCGTACTGTCTGTCTCGCGCTTTATGGGGTGAAGCAGACCACAAATTGAAAGGGGCCGCTATCGCGGCGCCGTGCGGCGATGTTACGGATAAGCAGCGGAAATGCACGGAGGCATGATGGCAGCAGCTGGCAAACGCGCCAGTACGGCTTAATCGCTGACAACCCTTGCGATAAGCATCTTCAGTTAACTGCTCGGTAGTGCACGTGGCCTAGCGCAGTTGCATGCGTACTGCACGCATTTAATAGGCGAGAACCCAAATGCGCCGCGCCGCCATTCCTGCTGCCTCTTTGTGTGAGACCGCTAAGTGCGCCGCATAGACGCGTTGCCTTCGCGGACGAAACCAGCTCCCCACTGCCGCGCCCGTGTGCGGTCAGGAACTAAGTGTGCATCACGAACCCTTTCATGATAAATGCGTGCGTACGATACAGCAACAGTAAAGTGGCGGCGTCAGCTTAGTTGGCGATGTGCTGCACACAACTAGAAACGATCGGCTTGACACGGCAGCAAATGCTGCGTATCGGCGGCGATTCGGCGATGTGTGGGCGCATGTTTACATGCGCACACGCATCGGGGAAAGCCGGATGAGTCGTCCGCTCTTCCACTACAGTCTTTGTGTTCCGCGTCATTGTTTACAAACGCTTCATGCAAGATAGCCGTAATCTATTCCGCGCTTTGCTGTTATCAGCGGCGCTTATCACGAGATGCAAAAGTGGCGGTCAGCACAACGTAGTTAAGCGGGGTTCGCGACAGGTACCGAATGTATTTGCGAGAGCTTGGGCATGCACCAAAATGCCTGATAATTGTACTGGGAGGCATTAAAGCTATTTCGGGCGTGGCTGTGGCGATTTGACCACTTGAGCAGAATAAAAAAGCATGAATTTGTTTTTCCGGACTGCCCAATTTTTCGGACGATTCCGCGGTCCCTAGGGAGTCCGAAAAATCGGCAGTTGACTGTATCGGTTATAACAAAGTAATTGAAGAATATGGCTTGTCATAGATACAGTGTTATAAATAAACGTTTATAACGAATTTTCGGATATAACAAAGTTATTTTCGTGGCAGATGCGACTGTTATAATGAGGTTTCAGTGTATACAGGGATGCAACAGCCAAAATAGGATTTGGAGCAATTTTTGGAGCAGGAAAATCTCTTTTGGAGCAGGAAAATCCAAGTTTGGAGCAGGTTACGGGAAAAAAAACTCCGTTTTGGAGCTCAAAATTCCAAATTTGGAGCAGCTTCACAAACAAAGCTTGCTTTTGGAACAGTAACAAAAAAAATATATGCAAACATTTCGATGTCACCACCACAATCATGTTTTCAGTGCATAACATGCTGAATAATGCCAGTGAATTCTCCGGAAACCAGTAAGGCCTTGTGCATTGGTGAAATTGCACCAAGGTCCTTTACACCTGGCCTACGCCACTGGCTGATCACATCACTGTTGCAATCCACTTCATTCAGCACCGATGCGCTGAATTTTGTATTCCGCCCTGCTAAGAAGATCTTAAGGAGAAAGTCCATTTTAAAGAGAGCCGCCATATGTGTATATAGTTCAAGAGAAAAGTCTAAGTCCGGTGTTTATATGTCAGGCAACGTCTAAGACAAACCAGCCAATAAGTACAATCTTCATAAGTAGAGAGAGAGAGAGAGAAAGGGAGGGGGGGAGCTATGCACAGCGAAAGTCGGCATCGTTTCATTGAACGCAGTGCCTGTCGCCGCGTAGAGCCGAACCCTTCCTAGTTTCGTGCAGCGCGTCTCCAACAAAGCGGACGCCATCACTCCCGGGTCGGTCGCGTGCTCTACCGTACGACAGCTTTTCCCGAGGAGTATTCCTACCCGCTCCGCTCGTGACCGCATGTAGGGATACGGCAAAGATTTCGTTGGGTTAACAATGGTGAGCTGCTTTCGCTTCTGCAAGCGACACGCAATCTGCGTTTCCGCTCAGGTGGCGTCAGCCAACGGCATACTTGGGTTCGTTGCCTATATTATGCGTGCAATATATTAACAGTATAGTACCAATAGCGCTATGCCGCACGTGCTACTGAGCAGATATAAAGATCCTGATCGCGATAAGGTTGCTGGCCATAACTCATACTGACGTGCTCGTTGGTATCTGCCATGAAACATTCGCTCCAGGAAAGCGGTGACCGCACTCGCGTCGATGTCAAAATGATTAGTCGACCAATGTCCACATTTCCAAAAAAAAACGGAAGGCCTTTTTCGGCACATTGTGGTGTCGGCCTCACCGCGACTGGGGGGGAGCAAGTACCTTTATGAACTCTTTCAGCTAAGGCGGTCAAGGTTTTTGCGTGTAGTACTTCTCTAAACAACACTTTACCCCTTAGTAGATTTAAAAAGACTTTACTGTATACAACTCGCGAATTCGTGCACGTGAGTACTGCTATTTGAACAAAGGCAGCGTTGAACCGGACTCCACCAAACAATAACGACATCCCCACTATTGGCACATTCGACTGGTCGTTTTCGAGCGCTCCGAAGGCGCCGAAAAAAGTGTGTAAAATAGCAACTAACCATTGCTACTAACATTATCGGGTCAAAACATAATCAGGAAGGAGAAAGATGACTTGCATACCTGCTTGTTCTCGTTGAAAAGGTTTAAAGCTGTTGAATTCAACAGTTTCAAACTCAGTCAGAGCGCTCTCAAACGACCTGTCGAATGTACCATAAGATTTGCAGCACGTGTCAAACGGCTCGTTTGTCAGTTAACTTTCTTTATGCGGTGCTTCCACATTAAATAGGCGTTCACCTTTGCTCATGCTGAATGACCCCGTAAAGCAGCGTTTGAACCAGCAGTAAAAACTTCATTTAGGCCCACCGGCCCACCAGCAAACACACCGGAACAGATTAACGTCCTGTTTGAGTCAAGCGCCACTGGGTCGAATTGGATTGGATGAAAGTGCCTCTGGTGCCTCTCCCAACATTAGGTCGCCAAAACGGGCTTCGTTTTGCGTTAAAACGAGGCTAAAACTGGCGCAACCGAAAAATTTTGCGGGTACCGGGGGCGTTTTGGCGCAGCGTGGCGCAATTTCGAGAAATATCACGGTTTTGGCGCAGCTCGGCGCAGAAAAACGAAATTGTATCAAAATGGCGCAATTGGCGCAGCTGTTGCATCCCTGGTGTATACCAACAAAACTCCTTCCTCTTGTTTAGTATATGCCAACTTCTCTTTATTAGTACGGGGTGTGACGAATATTCCTGGGCGAATAAAACTGCTGCATTTACTTGTGCACTACTATCACCTGTTAGTATTGGCTTACTACAGGCAAGTGCTAGGTAATGCCACGAAATTGTCGCTAGTATTGGCAAATATTGGCTATTAATGACTAAATGGGGTTAAATGCTGACTAATGCTGGCTCTCCACTGTGGTAATAGCACCGTTCTCTTTAATCAATCTCAGCCTGATGGTCGAGCTGTCTACCACATTTTTCGTCCTTCCCACACCACATAATGTCACTCATAAAAGTCGCAGTAACGGCACAGTACACTACACTTTGTGACTACGACACCTCGGACATGACATTGGCAGCTTCTCACCATCCTAGTACCCTTGCATGGCAGCCAAGATGGTGTCAGTGCACCGTAGTATCGTGCATATGTCCCCTCCTGGCTTCCGACGATTAGCAGTTCTCAACACATCACTCATCGATCTGTCTGTCACTTGGGGCGGGATGTGCCTGCCATCTTGTCACATTTCTTGTTTTGCCGCTTCTCAAAGTGTTTGCGCCCTTAGAGAACGTTCAGGAAAGCAATTTATACAGAGGCGAGCAAAGGCCTTGTCGCTAAACCACAGCCACAGAGGTAACACCCAGCAGTACGCTTCCTACAAGCGGTCTCTCAAACAGCAATCACTGGCTCTAAAGTTTCCTCAGCCATTTTTTTGCTAGATTCGTGCACTCAGAAAAAGATTCACATGCACAGCATCTGCAGCGCTAACAAAGTACTTCGACTACAGTGTGTGTCTTGTAGACTGCTTTGCTACTATTGCAAAATCATAGCCATAAATCAATTTTGAATTATGTAGATTGCTAAAGTTTGTAAAACTAACAACAGTGCACTGACTCGCAGGAGAAAAAAAAAATTATCAGTTGTGAATCAGAACCTGTGCAGCATCTCTTATGCATCTTTTGTCTGTTGTCACTAGTTTCTCATAACAGCAAGATCAGTTATTTTAACACAAGACAGAGGATGACTCTTTTAAAAAAATTAGTTCTAAAGCTAAATATTAAATTCTGCGGTTTTATGCACCAAAACCATGACGTAATTATGAGTCGTGCTGTAGCAGAGAACTACGAATTAAGTTCGACCCCCTTCAGTTCTTTAGCATGTACAGGAGACTCTCAGTAAATGGAAATCTCTTCAACAAAACTGCCGCTTAAATGTAACAACAGCCTCTAATACGATTGGTTCGGTACTTGAATTCTGCACCCAGTTCATCTCTCAGTACATAAAGCTCCTGCTAAGCAAAACAACTTTTCCTGGTCCCTTCAAATTCGGTTCAACTAGAGTCTACTGTACTAACTCGGTGTGTGGGTATTTCGCCATTTTGGCCCCTTCCAAACGTAGCAACCGTGGCCAGGCATCAAACCCACACGCCCTTGTGTTTCAGCTGCACCAATAACGTATCCACCAAGCTACCAAGGCGGGAAGCTGAAGCTTCTGTAATACACTCTTATCCAAAAGAAACACTGACAGCATCTACTTATGCATCATGACTAAGCCTGAAGAAAGTAAAGTGGACGAAAAGATAACTTGCCGCCGGCAGGGACCGAAGCTGCGACCTTCGAATAACGCGTCCGATGAAGGTCGCAGGTTCGGTCCCTGCCGGCGGCAAGTTATCTTTTCGTCCACTTTACTTTCTTCACACTTTATCCTAATTACAACGACTAACATCCCCTATACTTTCTTTGGCATTATTGTCTGTTAGTTATAACTTATCATAAATATTGTGTCTAACTAAGAAACGAGCCCTCAAAAAGTCATCGTCTTTCCTTCATGACTAAGCCTTGAAATTTCGCGTGTTCTTGGTTCCGATCTATTTTCCTTTATATTGTGTCCAAGCAGCAAAGCCTTCCGTTGTTAGTCAGCGCTTGTCCTGTGTGTTTCCTTCGTTTGTGCTCCATCTCTTTTCGCGCTATTTCTCCCATTTACAAATGTGTGACCAACTAGCCCAAGTGAAGCACACTTCCGCAAACATTACTAACTCGTTTGTTCATTCTCCCATGTGAGGCCGTCAACAGCACCTCTTCCAGAATTAAGAGGCATTACCTTGTCCCTCAACAGGATGTCCAGATGCTTGGAAGACCAGAACCAGGAAGACAGCCAGGAGGACTGCCACGTTCCGCACACTCCCCATGGCCGACATGATGGCTGCACAAAACACGGGACAGGCATTTAATCCCCCTCGAGGATTCCTAAGCACCTCAGCTTGTCACACGCAATCGTCAGCTTTTGTGGATTACGATGACGTGCAAGAATGGTGCAAGATCCTACAGAAACACCTCTGAAAGCAGGATGAAATGTCTGCTTAAGAAACTATTGGTCACTCCCTGCAGCTTGACACTATATTAGAATATAGTGACACTTCCCTTTTCATAAACCTCCCTCAACACTACAGGATCCAATAGAACTGATTTTTGTCTCGGGCCATAATCAGTACGCACTTATTTCACATTCCATAACTGTAAAGCCGTCCGTCTAACTTAGTATATATCGCTGTACTGCAGTGCTAACATAATGCATGTTAATTTTTTTTTTTACTTCAACTAAGGGTTCTACATGCCAAAGCAATCTATGACCATGAGGCACACCATAATGAGGAACTCCTGGATGAATTTTGACCATCCGGGGTTCTGTAAAGGGGCCCTGAACTACTTTTCCTAAGGATGTCAAGCAGCCTTTGCTCTAGAAAATTTCCAGCACCCCGTTATGAGGGTGCTATTACAGCACAAGGCTTTTAAAACAATGAGGTAGTAATGGCCCTCAAAGGTGATAAGATTTCTCACACAGCTCACCACCCTATCAGACACAGTGGAGGGCAAGGTCCAGTACTGTTATCAGGTAAGCAAACTGGACAGCGCAGCAATTGTGCGGAAGTTAGGCAAACCAGTACAAAGAAACAATGAGTACTGCCACACAATTTCATTCCTTTAACGATAAATTCTCTGCAAGAAGCAGTAATGAGCTAGGAAACCAGTCAGTAACGTTATTTAAATTGATTTCGTTAGGGCATGGCATGATGCAAAGTGTAATATTGATTAACCTCTTAACCGTTCAGATTTTTTAAAGAGTTTTTCTGTATAAAAAGGGTTTTTTTCTTTCAACTTGATAACGAATATTGCTTCTGAAAAGCATGCCTTGATTGACAAAACAAAAATTGAAGCGTACATTAAGTCAAATTGGCATAACGAACTTTATTGTCCCATGGGCTATTAGTGTCTTTCACAATTCACGAAATAATGTCCATCGTCGAGAAACTGGCAAATATAACACACGAGGTCATCAAAGTGAACTTCGGTACCGGAATAATTAGCGCCTGAAGAGCTGTACAATGACGAAAGGCTTATTTCCCACAACGATGCACAAGCAGCACACGAGTCGCCTTCACTGGACAACATTTTCTAAACACAAGTCGCGAAAAAATTTGAAATGACTGTTACAATAAAAGGAATTGCCAAGCAAGTACTGCCATGTGTGAAGTGACACACAAACTAGCTTGGAAACGGGCGAATCTTGTTTAAAACGCTCATGAAGAGATATTACCTCAAGCGGACAAGCCACGCTCGTCCAAAACGGTTTGCGCACAGTTTGGCAAGGACGAGCTGTGGTCATCCGAAACGGTTAAGGGGTTAACCACTTATGTATCCGAGAAAACTATGCTCAGATATGTATTGCTCTGCATGCTTTTGGTGTACAGCTTTCAGTAATATTGTTTTATCTAAGTAACACAGACCAGTTTCATTGCAAGGCATCTGGTATTGACATGCATGCTGATGTTTTTTCAGGTGGCCATATTTCATTGGCTAACAATTCTTACAATGTTATCATTCAATGCTTCTTGAATGCTATCACCCATTCTAATCAGACTGGACATGCAGCACTGATACCAGTGTGCATTGCAGAACTTACGCAAACAGTAGTGATTACACTGGAATGTATGATGATGCATGTATAAAGAGAGGAGACCTGTCCACCCATCGCAGATAACATTTCGACGACTGCGCTCGCCACTAACGCTGCACTGAGGCGTGTTAACTACTTCGCCAGGCTAAGTCCGCCCAGTAAGGAGTTCAAACCTAAATTTACTCTTGTAGGGTGGCGTATTCTTCACTGTCACAACACAGTAAGCCAAATTTCCTCGCGTAAACCCCCCCCCCAAAGTCAGCACAAAATCTGGTGCAGGCTACACCCGAACTTCGGCGCGTAAAGCGGCTAGTGCTTCGAAGCAATTCATGTTTACAGCAAAAGCTTTTTAAGCGCATGTAAAACGAGGACAGAAGAACTAAGAATATAACAGGACAGCGCTAAGCACTAGTGAATTTTTATTGAACAGATTAACATTTAAAAGCAATACAGAACCAACTGCACACATGTAGTCGAACAAGGGACCCAAGTGCCCTCAGAACCAGGACAAAGATAACAGCATAGTGAAACTAACAACATACCTGCCAAGTTTGGAGAAACGGAATCCGGGAGATCCACTCAACGGGGGAAGGGGGGGGGGGGTACTGCGATAGCAATTATATGGACACTGTCGGGGGGATTTTGCGGTCGCCGTTGATCTGTACAGAGTCCAAACCGATAACATCGCTTACGCATCGTCTGTTTCACGCGCGAGTAAAAGCGCGCTAGTGCTAGGGACGAACGCGGTTGAAGCAGAGATGAAACGACCCGGCCGTCACCGTCGCGCGATGGGCACATGCGATAATATCGCTTCGCGTGCGAGGCCTGTCGTCGCTTGCTTACCAGTTATTTCGTCGGGCAAGGGACCATAAGGGGTGCCGTTGAGACGGGGACGGTCACGGCTACCCTTACAAGTGCTGGGCTCTCCACTTAAAGCAGTAGTGACACAAAATTTTGAAGGCGAGATAACTTGTGGGATAGATTTTTGTGTACACAAACGCATCATCTATGAAATATTAACGGCTGATATAACCTATAACACATTTAGGATGCGGCCAGACAAAGCACAGGACGCGCCCACAAACTGGATTTCCAGGAGATTTTCCTATGACCCGTACAACCAGGAGAAACGTTCAAAATCCGGGAGACTTGGCAGGTATGTAACAAGCTTCCTTATCAAGAAAGTCACACTTCTTATGGTGTAACGTGATGGATGGTTGACTAAAACAGTCACGGTCCCTTTTCTATTGTTCTGAGGGCAGTTGGGTCTCTTGTTCGACTACGCGTGTGCAGTTGGTTCTGTAGTGCTTTTAAATGTTAATCTGTTCAATAAAAATTCAGTTGTGAGTTAAGTGCTGTCCAGTCAAATTCTTAGTTCTTCTGTCCTCGTTTCTCGTGCGCTTAAAAAGCTTTTGCTTTAAACATGAATATTCACCAACTAGCCCATCTCGTCGTCTTATTGCTTCACAGCAATGCAAGTTTCAAGCATCAAGTCCTGACCACCATGCCATGGAGTTTTATCGCACAAGAAAACGAATACCCGCTTTGTTAAATTAGGCCCAGTGTTGGAAAATTTACAGAATGAGCTAAATGGTACTCAGGATTAGTTTTGCACATACTTGAGCGAAGCAATAAAGTGGTACAGGGTAGAGGCATTCAATTAATGACTGTATATAAGATGTAAATATATTAATACTCCTAAATATACAACTGTACACTACACCACATTCCACTGCATCGAAGGATCAATCTAATAAATGCTCATCACAGTAACTTGAGTTAAAAGAAAAAAAGGATTGTTTTTCTTTTTTTGCAATGATTTGAAATTCATGAACAAGGCAAATGACACCACGTTGAAAAGGGTATTCGGGAGTGCAACAATGCATTCAAAGATTTTTAACAGCCTGTTGCCCCAGACAACCAAAAAGGTACACAATATTTTCTAGTTTATGAAGCCCAAGTACAAGAATCCATGCTAAGAAGTTGTTTGCGCAACCTGAAAAAATGGGAACTAGAAGTTTGACAGACAAACATGTAATGAGTGTGTCTTGTCCTCCTCTTTTTTTTTTTAAGGTTATGTGCAAATAACGTTTTATCATGTATTGCAACTAACTTGTCTATGCAAGTGCCATTCTCTAAGCATGCGAAAGTTTCACACCACTGTTGGTATCCCTGACCTTGTCAATCTCATTTGAAATAAAGATGGCCCCAACTGAACTTTCACAGTGTGCACCATTTCCCATGTGGATGTCTCCACAGTCATTCTCCAATAAAGTTCACTAAGTCTTGCAAGAAGGCCAAGCTGACTGGCCAAAACACAGCAAACCGTAACGGATATAATTCTAAGCAGCATGCAAAACAGAGACCATTTCCAATCTATCATAACAGAAACACACTGAAAACTATCATTGGATTGCACTGCGTCTCTTTAGCAAATTAAGGGCCACAGTCATTAAAGACTGCCTACTATATTTCGAGCCATATTGGCTAAATGAAGCTATGGGACAATTTGTGGCAGCAGTTTTCCCATTTCGCTACTAAAGGCATCCCTTAACACTTTCACTGTCACTGACGCACCAGTACGTTTCCCACCTGTAGTGTATGTGACGTACAGGTACGTTCTCCATTGTGTGTTCAAAAATTCGTGCCGTAGTGCAAAGCTGGCGTGATTTAGCACGATTCTACTGGTTGTGCCATCTGTATATTCTTTTTAGAAGCAAGCATTTTAGCCCCTCACTGTGTTGGTACGTATATCGAAGAGTACGGACCGACCGCATCCGTCCTTGTTTGCTGGGGGGGGGCGTGGTCACTCCGCACGCGCTACTCTCTCGGGCTGAGCGACCATGCGGTGCGTGTAGCGATTATGGGTACAAGGGTTGTTCTGCCATCTGCTGCAGGTTTCTTTTTTTTGTATTTTGTTGGCTTGTCAAGTCAGGGGGGCACACCGTTGCCTTTCCAATAGATCGACACACGACTCGATCGTTGCCTTTTGCACGCTCGCTGCTGTCAGCAGCAAACAAGGTTGTTGTACGCCCTTTCCCTCCCCATCTGTGATCTCGACTTCACGACGTGTCGTTTCTCTGCATTTCAAGCTTCCGTGGTATTCCCGAAAGCAAGTCGACACTGGGGTACGTCACAGCCAGAAACAACCGACAGTGAAAGGGTTAAATACTTGTATAGGGCGAACAAAACACAGTACCAGGCTCCACAGAAATGCGTTCGCGGTGACGAGTCCCACTTCCTTTATTTGCGTTTTGTTTTTATTTTGTGCTACAATGGCTTCACCAAGTATTAACTTTACTAGCCCAGGAACATGTTATCCTAAACTATTTGCGTCCGTTTTTACAGAATTTGTATCTTTCTTTCGTGTGGGGTGTGTAAAACGGCAGTGGTGCCACCATCAACAGCACAGTCAGAAAGACCAGGAATAAATTCAAGTTTTTTTGTTGGAAAATATATTAAGAAAAACAGTGACTTGCATAGCTTGTGAAGAACATTGCTTGTGAACTAAGATATGCATGTTAGTTTAAGTTCTATCACTTTTGCATAATATGCACCACATCATTTTTTGTTTTTTCACATCTTTTCCCCGTCTTAAAACATAAGGTTATATTACACATTTTAGCCACATGTTAAACGTTAAGTAGGCCCTTTTTTGTTTACATTTATTACAAGTGACAGCAACTTCATTTCACGTATGCTATGAAAGGTCATTTTATGCCTTTTCATCGATGGTTTTACATTTATTTTATTTTCACAAACATATCTCTCACTATTTTCTTTCTTTCAGTCTATGATTTTTTGTTACTCTTATTCGAATCCTTGCTTTTCAACATGTCATTTTTCAATGCGGCGTGCATTTATTTGCGATGTATCTTGACTAAGCACTTTCTCATCGTTATTAAGTGTAAGCATGTTCTTTTTCTCAATGTTCATGGACTTATGCAGCATAATTCTGTTGCTTTCTGCTATCGCTTAGAGGTGTATTGCAGCCCAGCTGCACAAGGCTCTGTAAAAGGGCAGGGCCTTGTACAGCTGCAATCTTGCAGTTTTTGTTTTCGTTCAGTACTGCTTCAGTAATACCAAAAATAAATAAAATTCATTTGATTGATTGATCACAACCACATAAGTAACTAGTTTAAATTAGTCATTTACACTTCGTAAGGAAGCCATGTAAACAAAGACCAACTACAAAAACGACTGCCGATTTATTGTTGTCCTTGTTCTCCGCAAATTAACAAAGGGGGAAAAAGAAAAGATAAATGCTAGAAGGGCAGGTCAGTGTGCTTCACAATAGTGTGACGGAACTCTTTACCTTGCGAACCCCGGCCAACAGATATTAACATTTTCCAATTTTAGCATTTCTGTGCCCAGTGCAGCCCGGTTGTGGCACCTTTGAAAATACCTTACACAGCAAAAATGACGCCGTGCAGCCACCATTTGCAACACGCAGCAACGTCAGCACTGCGTTCGCTTCCCAGCACACCATTTACGTACGTCATAAACGACTTGCGGAATATGCAACGAGATCGACCCCTGCAGCACTCACATAGGCACTGCTACTGGAGGGGCAACACACTTTCGTTTGTTGATAGCTGGAAGGCACTAATACACTGCACATGCATGTTTGGCATTAAGCAAAAAGGAAGGCTTTGCAATTCACGTGCGATTGATGCTGTTTATATTATGTATCCTGACCGCTTGCTCCCACAATAAATGCAGCGTTCGTTGCTTATGTAGAATCTGCACTTATTGTTTCGTTCAATTCTGGCAATTCATGCTACAAACAAACCATGGTTCGATTGCCAGGCATCACATAGTGGGGCACTCCGAATTAATTTTAACCCCTTGGGTGGGGGGGGTTCTTCTAATGTGCAGTTAAATCTAAGTACACGCACACATTTTCTTTCTCAGCTGAATCTTTTTTCCTCCACAAATTTGGGGGTTCCAAATTGGGCGTTTGCAGAATAAGTTATCTCTTTTTACTAAGGGGATAAGGTGGAGTTGCAGTTGTCAAAATTTACATAGTATGGCAACGTTAGGTAACATGCGGATTTGTCTAAACTTTGTCCTCTTGGCTACCGGATTTTACGGCAAACAGGGGACTTCTAAAAGACTGTGTCCAGAATGTGCCTCCACCTCTACAATCACATCCAGCATACACCACCATCAGCCACTTTAATACTATCAATATTCCGCATGCTTTTCTGCTAGTGGGGCCATATCTTAACTAAAGAAACACAGGAAAAAGGGAGCGAGGTTCTACAGAGCATCAACTGTCATCTTCCACCATGACTGACTGGCCATGTTGTTTTCATATCCTTCCCTTAAAGCCCAAGTGCAACAGAATTTCATTACACAGAAAGCACAGTTTCAAATGAAGGCTTTGACGGACACCAGTCTTGTCGGGAAGAATCATTGAATATAAGACGAGGACGCCGACCACAGGAGGAAAAAACAATCTACTGACGTTTCGGCACCCAGAATGGGTACCTCGTTCACAAACATTATTATTGTGAACAAAGCTCCCGTTCTGGGTGCCGAAACGTCAGTACGTTGTTTTTTCCTCCTGTGGTCGGTGTCCTCGTCTTATATTCAAAGCAAAGTTTCAGACAGAGCGTACATGTAGCAGCATTCCTGCAAAAGTAGTCATGAATGAATGAGTCACCGAAAGCATGCAAAAATTGAGGTTCTTGGTACTGAAAGCCAGCAAAATTAACCAGTGCTGCCGTCATCGAATTCAGAACGCTGTGAACCGGCCCAGCTACCTAGCAAGACCTTTGAAACTAGGCAGCGCTTGTTGCACGCTCGCAACCTCCGAGGTAATGGACGGGCATTTGGTAACAATATCTTCGCAAATAGATGAAAATTCCACATCATTTCTAACAGAGTGACATCACTGCAGTTGTGTTTCACGCGCAAAATTGAAAACAAGAGAAAGTTCTGATTTATGTTTTTCTTAATAAGCAACATTTTTTAGGCCAATGAAGTGTACTTAATCAAAATGGTTAAGCTTCAACTCAAAACAAGAAGAGCTCAGCAGAAGAAAAACAATCTTTCCTGTCCTGAACTCATTTGGCCTTGGGTTGTGTCTCAACAAATTTGATCAAGTGCAAACCAACTAACCCAACAAGTTATGAGAAATGTGCTTAGTTTTAAATGAAAAGCCTCATTTTGTTATCGTTCTGGTTTCATATTTAATGTTTAGTCGAGGCTTTGTGAAGGGGCTAGTTGGAATCTTGTTAACGTGCAATGCTCTACAGTTTTAAATGAGCAGGACAACAGGCAGTAAAAACTTGACCCAAGGTGCTTGGAGATAAATGACTGAGTCAGCCTACAACCGCTTTCACCCTGTCCTGATAAACTGGCGAAGATAAGCAACACACAAATGACACCAAGGCTCAGTATATTGTGATGAAAAGTGACTTGCGTACACGTCACTGTACGCCAGACCTTGTGTACAGAGACTAAAGGGCACGTTGTCGACCACTACTGGTGGGTTCATCCATACACGGCCACACTCGCTCGTCTATCTAGGTTGCTTCAAACGAGGCGGGGATAAAGGATAAACTCTTATAACAAGTGCGGAGGCCTACACTGCAGCCGCCCCCAAAAGTATGCGGCAACTATTCCTCAATGACACCAAACACGCCGGCAGTTAGTAATCTGCCAGCCGGCCAACGGCGCGCATAGATGCATCATATGCCCGGGCTGTCAGTGTACAGGAAGGCAGCATGGACAACTACACATCGCTCCAGCTGCTCAATGTTTTGGAGTGTTTCTGCCGTTGCACGATGTCCTAGCTAATAAAACAAGGGGGTTACAGCTTTATCGGGGGTCAGCTCACTTCAATTCTCTTTTTTTTCCCACTTGTGTGGCACATGTTTGTACGAAAAGCAGGAAGGTATGTCATTCTCCAGGAAATATTATCAATGTAACCCATACCACCTGCAACCAAGAGCAGTTTATCAGAGCTACGCAATAATACAAGGATTTTTAGTGGTTGTTCAGTAACTGTTCTCTAATGGTTAAACAACCTAACTGCTGCACTACTACATATTAATGGAATTATCCTCCCTGGTAGTATCGTACAGTCAATTTTCACACTGACCCACTATACAGTAAGTCTCAACGGACGGAAAATGACGCGGTTATTCAGGAATGAAACCTGTTTAACAACCTCCGTTTGACGACAGAAGCTTGCGAATATTCTCGAGAACTCAGGAGGAATTGAAATCAACGAACGCCATCCCAGCACTAGCGCAGCGCTAGTAGCACACTTGAGCACAGAGTTCTCATAATCAGGCACGCATGAACGAAACCTTCTCATAGTCCATACGCGTTCCCAATTCTGAGTACAGCCGCTGTGCTCGCTCTAAAACACCTGCGGGGCGCTGAAGCGGCATGCCATCCACAACAATTAAAAGTAAGAATTAAAAGTAAGTAAGCCAGGCGCCAACGAGATGCTAACACTCGACATAAAAGGTGACTCACGCGCTATCTTTATTCACAGCCGCGCGCGCCGATGAGATTAATCGTTCGGTTGCGCAATCAATCGGCGATTGAAAGAAGCTTAGCGCACCGCTGGACAACTCTCGATGACGTATGGCATCCGGGAAATGTGACTACGAACGGATAAACGAATCATCCTCTGAAAGCCAACTGCGGAAAACTCTTACGGAACTGTGTCAGCCCTCTTCAGCCCCATTCAAAAGAAAGTTGCGACAAGAGAATCCAAGGACATTTACGAGGCAACAAAAAACGGATTGAAAAACTGGGGCGTCCAGTTGTCGTACCACTGGCGAGTACCGTTTCGCCTCGGCTCGACTGTGAAGCACCACGACGGAAGAAGAACACAACGGAATGTCCAAAACGACAAGGAAACTGTTCCGTTTTCTTTCCCACCGACAACTGGCGCAGCAGCGCTGGCTCTTTCACGATCGGGCTCGCCGCCGTTTGACACGAAGACGAGCCGCCCGAAAAGTGAACATATCGTATGAACGTGAGCTGCGTATCGCCTTCGGCTAACGTCAAAGGTCACGGAGGATCGACGATGACACGCGTTTTGAGCGAGCAAAAGTTTACAACAGCGCTCGGCGGGGACGAGAGCTCGGAAAAGCTTTGGCGTGACATTTAGCGAAGACGACACCCCCCACTTTTTGAAATGCACGTTAGCATATCGGAGGTCATGATGACCACGAAGGCAGGCTGACCCTGAAACAAAGATGTTGGTCAGCAACGACCAAGCTTTACGGGCCAAAGCGACCGTGTGACGTCTAAATTTAGCCGCTGTGGTCGTTACGAAAGAGCGCGTGCTGCGACTTCGACGATATGGCTTACCGTCGGTTTGGCGCGCGACGTTACGCGCTAAGAGCAGCTGTCGCGGCGACTCAGCGGGCGTCCCACGGTCGTCCGGGCACCCGCTGGAAACTCCGTCCGTGCCTCGGCTCCATGGCGCGTGCGAAAGAAAGCAAAGAGCGCGGTCACTGCGTAGCGTATCGCGCCGATGGGCCGGCCATCTTTGATGTGACCAGCGGGGCGTTTCGCGCAAAAAGCGAAAGCGATCGCGCACGGGACGGACGCCTGCGCAGGCCGCAGTGGGGCGCGCATGTGTGAGTTTCGCCGCGGTGCCTCTCGTCATCATCATCGACGCACGTAACTTAACGCGCGAAGTTTGAATTCTGTAAAGAAGGACCACTAGAGCTTGCGAACGTTTGTGAAACCGAGAGTAGTTGCGAACGGTATTCCACGTGGTCGTCTTAGAAGTATGGGCGACTCCAAAAGAGGTCATGTGGTCACAATATACAATCAAAAGTAGCGTTAAATATAGTTATAAAATGAAACAAAAAATAAAACGGAGTCGTCCGAGCTATCCTTTTTAGTTTGGCATGTGCAGCTAGAAAGCTCTTACAAAAATTCTGAGCAATCAGTTGGGCAACTACTTAAAATCAGTACTCAAAGACCTTCATAAAACGGGCTGCGCTGATTCAATCAGATGCACCAATAACTTTTTACATGTTATAAAAAGGTTCGTTATCAATAATTCGATTACGCTGAGGTTTCTAAATGATACAAGAAGTTTATTCTACATATTTACAACTGGGTTAGGGAGCTGAGGATCTCTCGTCCTTCGTTGTTCGAAACGTCTCTCGCCACTGCTTGGCCACAGAGTTCCCCCGCGCTGGCCACACACTTCTCCTTCTCTCATTCTTGTTAGCGATGCCATCCGGTCGAGCAGAGGGGCAGTACGAGCATGGCCATCATCCCGCTCACAGAAACATCACGCAGGTGTCCCAATCAACCAACCTTTCCCGTGGGAAGGCAAGTGTCGGCCAGAGACCCCCCAACGATTCGGGCGAAAGGAAAGGTCTTTAACATTACATGAAATATATGCATATAGGTACAGTTGAACATTAATATGTAGCAAACCTGACTGCAGCAAAAAGAAAAAAAAAGCTTTGTAACATAGCAGATTCCATGTTATCGTGTTTTAGCGCGAACAGACAAACACCGAGCAAGAAAAATGGGACCAGCGTTTGCGCCGTCTTTGTCAGTTTCCGCTATACAGTAAAAGGACCAGTTACCAACTCGCCCAATTTGCCATCCTATTGTTGTATTTCCTCTTTCGGCAATAAACTTGAGTTCAACAGATTCTAAATCAGTCCTAGAGGATACATAACATAGTGTTGGTAAAGGTTTATGAAAAATATTTTGCAAGAAACCCAACAAATAATGACAAATGTACAATTGAAAGCACTGCTTCATTAATTAAGAAAAAATTTGACAGTATTCCCGGGAAGCTAGGCACTTGACTTTATGTATACAGTGTTATGTATATTCCACACACCACAAGACGACTTGAATCCTCCAAATATCCCTAGTATCGTATGGGACCCGCCAAGGACATCCCAGCAAGACCTATTATTTTGCTCCAGAATGTGCGCCTAAGGGACATCCTCTGAAAATCTAGAAAAGAAGAAACATGCATGCTGAAAACCTGACCGGCAGGATGTTTACTGGAAGTTCGTACTAGGACTTTATTTTTGTGCGTAGTGGACGTCAGTGAAAATCGGATTTGTTTGTCTAACATGTCAAAAAAATTTTGATAATGAAATCATATTTTGCAGACAAAAACATCATCGCAGCCTCATCCACACACCATTATTGTTTGCAATGCTCTAGCATTCGTAACAGACTCTTTCATGTCCCAAGCTAACAGAGGGACGATTGCCATGTTCTAGTGTATAACCCATACCCTCCAACTCGATACCGCAATATATGTATATAGGTACATTTCCACAATTCCTTATACTGCTGTGAAGCTACCTTGCACACTGAATTTTGCATATAACCCGCATCCCAGCTTTAGCTCCAAATTTTCTGTATATTTTCTGTGAGCTATAGACAAGAAAATATGGCCATTTCGCTGTAGTATTGGGCTCTGGATTGCTAACTGCACGAAATTTTTTTGCTAGGCCTTAGGCACACAACAAGAATATTTCTATTCATTCAATCTCTACCCGAACACAGCACCCAGCAACTGAAGCCACAATGTCACGCACAGCAGGCGCGACACGTATTATTCACAAGATGTTCAGAAAGAAAGAAAGCCATTTTGAGCGAACTTGTCAGTGACATGGTGACTAAAAATAGTGCATTTATTACAATATAAAACGAAAAATATATTATTATACTCTGGAAAGAACACAACAGTTTGCAGTGCACAGCACCGACATATGTCACATTCACAAGAATACACCGTAAATGCCCAGTTCTGTTTCTGCACGTGCACGCACGCATATCCTTCGCGTTCACTTCCTAATCTCATGTTTAGCTAGCATCACGTCCGCCGGCACACGGCTTGGAAGACTCGGGGAGATGTTCTCCTTGGGTTCCAGTTTCACTGGCATTTCACTAATGACCACCGCTTTCACATTCTCAGCAGGAACGTCTTTTCGGCTGTCTGTCACTGGTAAAGCAGTTTGCACAACAGGAACTGCGGCATCTTTGGATGCAACTGCATCTAAGGGAACTACAGCGTCTTTTGATACAACTGCATCGACCACAATTGGACCGTCTGCCACCGCGGGCGCCTCTCGCTTGACGTCTCTGGACATCTTGCGAACTAGCGGCCGGTTGTCGGCTTCCTGGACCGCTGCCACAGGAGGCGCTTGATCGTTCCCTCCCAGAGGCTTGCCGAGGAACTTCACGGGAGCCTCGGCTTTGACTTGCGCGGCCTGTTTGGCAAACTGGCTCATGTCCGGCGGAAGGACTTGCGGAGCCTGCTTCAGAACAGGCTTGGGCTGTTGCACTAAGCTCGGCTTGCTTTCGGGGACTACAGGAATTCGCTGCTGCAACGGCTGCTGTGCTTCCTGACGACGCCTGATGATGTCCAATGGTTTTACTGCGCCCCCTCCCGCTTTTGGAAGGGAGTCGACGGCGGGAACGACGGGCCGCTGCTTCTGAGCCTCCGCGTTCTGAATGCTGATCTGAGGCTGGTGCATCATGCCCTGTCTCGGAGCCTGCGGCAGGAGAGGCGGTACGGCGGCTTTTGGTGACATCGCCAGAGGCTGTTGTTGGTGGACGGCCTTCACATCCGGAGAGTCGGTTCGTCCGGCCTCCTCCTTCTTACCAAATTGGGCGAGAGGGAGAGCGGGATTTGGGAGCTGCTGGTTCGCAGGAACGTGTTGAAAGCTCTGCGCAACGGGCTGGACGCCTATTGACAAGGGGACCTTGACGATCTGTTCGACGCGCTGAGCTTGCTGTTGCTGCAAGCCCTGCTGCAAGTTCTGCTGCAAGTTCTGAGCAGGCATTGGAGCAGCTTGGTTCAAGACTGGCTGCGGGACGTTCTGGGCAACGGGAACCTTTTGTGGCAGTTGGCTCCCTTGTCTCTGGAGGGGCGGAATATTGCCTGCGACTGCTGCTGGAGGCAGTGCCTTCGGTGCTTCTGGTCTTGCGCCGGCGAGAGATCCTGCCGATGCAGCCACTTTCGCGGGTGCTACGACTGGCCTAGCGGCGTCCGCAGTGCCATTGGTCTTCTGCGTCTGCGGGGAGTCGTCTTGCTTGTGCTTGGCCAGCTCCTGCTTGAGCTCGCGCTGCAGGTCTTCCAGCATCTTTTTCTGCACCTGCAGGTTCGGACAGAGACATGTTCAAGTTTTAATACATGCTTCTAAAGGAGTACTGACACAAAAATTTGCAGCTTGCTTTTTCTGTAGCAATAAGTAGCTAGTGACCCACTTATCATGGCTGGAAACCCCGTTTGCTCGAGCACGTGACCATTCATTATATGGAGACGTTTTAAGAATGCCCAGTTGCAGTTTCGCTTTCAGGGAGTGCAGAGAGAAGTGGGACCAGGGTGTTTTTTTTTTGTAAAACAGCCAAACATGTGACCACACGAAGCAGTGATGTGTGCGTCCAGTGGCAACACATGCAAAGTGAGCGCCGCATTGCCAACTGCAGCAGTGAGCACCCACAAGAAACTTGGAAGACACCAGAAACTTGTAAAGGAGAGAGACAAAGGCCTGCATACAGGAGAATCATTTTGCATCAGCATACATATTTCGGGCTTGAACTGAGTTTTGCACGTGGCCCCGACCTGCCCAACATAAACAGTCACCCAGCCCAGGCCCCATTCAAAGTGAAGCAGTGCCGAGCACGGCCCTTTCATCCACCCGGACATCTGCGGCATGGCCCTCTAACCCCTCCATTGTGCAAGCGAACGCTGACAGGGCACCCACCTTTTGCTCCTGGGCAATCTTCTCGAGGAGAGCCTCTTGTTTCTTGGCCTCGGGGCCTGCTGCAACGGGGGCGGCAGTGACCGGGGGATGGCCTCCACCACCAACGGCGGCGGCAGGTGCGGCCACCTTGCCTGAGGTGGCCGCAGCAATCTCGCGGTCCTCCTTCTTCAGAGCCTCTGGATCCAAGGCGGCCTCGTCCTTTGGTGGTCGCTCGACCACCGGAACTGGTTTGGGGCGCGGGGGAACCACAACCTGCACAGAAGACGAGAACCGGTTCATACGAGGGGCTTTCATGAAGTCCATATTATTGGCACGAAGAAAGAGATTTAAAAAAAAAGAAATTTGAGTGGAAGGTTATTCTTTCTCTACATAATCTCCTCCCATAGTCGTGCACCTCTGCCAACGATGCACGAACTGTCGCAGGCCATTTCAGTAGAACTCTTCCTTTTGAGAGTTCAGAAAGAGCTCGACTTTAGCAATGACTCTTTCGTCATCACAAAAATGTTTCCCGCACAGTGTGCTCTTCATGCGAATGAAGAGAAAGAAACCACTTGGTGTGAGGTCAGGTGAATATGGAGGGTGAAGCAAAATTTCTTAGCTTAAGGAGGCTGCATGCGTCGCCGTCACCTGTGCCAAGTAAGCCGGACTCTCCCTATGGGTGCTGCCATCTTTGTTTCGGTGCCGTAGTGGCGTTGCACGGTATTAGAAAGAACAGAAGTTTTGCATTATGCTAAAACTAGACAAATGCACACTCATTTTGGTGCCTGTCGTGTACACTTTTCATAAATCTATCACACTCATGATAAAATCTTTATAAACGCCCCCTTGTAATTGCCACATTGCGGTGACAGAGAAAAATTTAACAGCCAAAGCGTCAGGTAAAGACTTACTGGGCGAACTTGCGCCTAGAAAAATGAATAACACTCGAAGTGCAACGATGGCGGCGAGCACATTCAGTGGTGCAAAAGCCGATCAACAGGTGAAACATGCCTCTTTATACAAGCGTCTTCAAACATTCCATAATAATCCACACTGCTTGTGTCATACCACTATCTGCGTCACGCTCGCAATCTCATTACAATTGGTGCTAACATTCTAGAAGCTTCTCATACACGAAGGCGTGTGTTGTGCAGAGCGATAAGCCAGTAGCAGCATTGACATTAGGGTGAGTTGGTATGGTTCCATGCAATGAATTGGTAGCATAACACTAACAGAGAATGAAGAAAGAACAGAAGAGAACAGGCGCATGTCGTTGTACGTTCTTTATTCAGTCTGTGTTAATGTGGCGCTACCAATTTCTCAAATGGTGCAATAGCTGCTCAACGCTTCTTAGGCAGTGACCAACGGTCAATTTAAGGATATACACAACTACACCTGTCAGTATTTTTATCTGAGGAGAAACGCAAAGGCCACATTCTGCACAAACAGCATGTCTGCCAGGGACCAAGATGGACAGTAGCTGCACCCTTTCATTTTTTCTTTCCATTAATGTCTTAAACATCTGTTGTGTTGAAACAATGTTCAACCTGAACACTAAACCACAGCAAGTACCGTATAAAGCTTGTGTAAGGGCAGCAATTTTTTTTAATTCAAGCCGGAACTTTCAGGGTGCTGCCCATACACAATTTTGTTTTGTTTTTTTCAGGTTTAAAAATACCATATTTCATTGCATAACGATCAGCCCTGCTGAATTTTGTCACAAAATTTGATTTTCTTTTTCTTACAAGCATAATGACCTAACCCACAAGCAAAAGCACGGCCTCCAGGATCTGTATTCGAAATTAGAAGATGGTAGCTATGACATATTTTTTTACATTAGAAATTGTTCGCAACAGTAAGGCCTTTGAGATCTGCATTTCTTGCCTAGAGCTGTCAAGAATTGCCGCACTGACGTGGGCTCATCGTCATTGGAGATGCTTCTCTGCTTAGCACAGTCTGATGTTGTCAAAATCAAGAAGAAGAAATGGGTATGGGCAGGGCACGCAGCGCGTAGGCAAGATAACCGCTGGTCATTAAGAGTAACTGACTGGATTCCAAGAGAAGGCAAACGCGCAAGGGGGAGACAGAAAGTTAGGTGGGCAGATGAGATTACGAAGTTTGCGGGTATAACGTGGCAGCAGAAAGCACAGGACTGGTTTATTTGGCGGAATATGGGAGAGGCCTTTGCCCTGCAGTGGACGCAGTCAGGCTGATGATGATATGATAATGATGATGATGATCGCGTTGCCACTGTGTTTCTTGTGTTTGCAAGTCGTCGTTCAAATACGCTGCACATGTTTAGTTCTTGGTGCCTCCATCTGTTGGTGCCAATGGAATTGCATACAGTGATTGCAGTTGTGCGGCTTTATCACCTGTGTGATGGTTACAGTGCACAGTGCAGCGATGAAGTTTAGGAGAAGGTGAAGCAAAAGGCACATCTTCGGACGATCGCTTTTGGAAGTACTTTTGGGAGGCATTTAGCTGTCTATGGGCCATGACGGTCTCGCATATGCCGAAGCGGGCCGGGAACGTCTGTGGGGGTGCTGTCGGCCCCTGTGGAGTTGTCTGCGCCTAGTGGCGCACGCGCGCCTCGCGGATAGGCCGTCGGCGGCAGTGGCGCCGGGCTCGCGAGCGTTGGGGTTCGCGCGTGAGCGACGGCCGCGCCACCGGAGAGAAGCGAGCGAGCCCGCCGCGGCCGCCGGGCGGGAAAAGGAAGTCTCTTGGGATTTGGCGGCTGGCGTGGACGGGCGGCTTCCCGCGGTGGGTCCCGCTGGGGGACGATACCGCGGCTCGTTGCCCTCGGGGCCCCTCGTCGGTGAGTCGTGCGTCCTCGCACGCCGCATTCACGGTTATTGCTTGTCGTATGTTATGGTGTATTTCATGTGTTACGTTGTTGAATGTGTGTTATGTTATCCAAGTATTCATTGTCCGCGTGTAATTGTTTTAGCGAGTGACTAGATTGTAATAAGATTCGGCCGGCGAGCTCGCCGAATGTAAAAGCAGTGTGTAATAAACTTGAATGTGTTCGTTGAACCGACCGCGTCTGCTGTCTTCCGTGTGCTCTGAGAGCCGGCGATAATCAGAACACCACGCGATCTCAGATCCCACACTGGCCGCCCAACGTGGAGGCCCTTGGGGCATCGGACGACAGTTTTCGCGGTTCGGAGCATCCTTTGTGTGAGCCGGGTTAGAGTAGGCCTAGGGGGGGATTGTCATCGCTACCGTTGGCGGCGTGCTTTCTTGAGAGCGAGGAGATCGGTTGTTGTGGCATGTTTGAACTTGTCGGCCCACTAGTTTTTTTTTTTCTTTTTTTGCTGTTTGCAAGTGGGGAGATTGGTTGTTGTGGCATGTTTGAACGCGTCGGCACACTAAGAGTTCTTTTTCTTTTTTTTCTGTACGGAAGTTCATTTTATTTAAAAAAAAAAAACGTCGTTGAGTTTTCGGTACGAGCCATGTGGTCCGCATCATGGGAGAACGAGGCATAGAGTACGTGGATTGTAGGCAAGCCCGAAGCGAGCGTGTACGGAAGCTTCGTAGGTGGTCCGGGTTTCTGTAAATAGTTTCTTCTGTCTCTTTGACTCTGGGAGTCGCGGCTTGTGTAGCCGGGTGGCCAGGGGCCACGGGTGTCGTTGCTGCCGGTATTGCGGCTCGACGCCGGGGCGTCGTGACATCGTCCGGGACAGTGGGCGCCGATCGCTCGGTAAGCTGCTGTGTGCAGCGAGCGCGTGGGGCCACCTCACAGAGCTGATGTCTCCTCGCGGCTGCCTCCTCTGCGCCTGTGCGGGGTGCTCGTTTTGGATGCCGGTTGTTGTCGAGCGACTCGTTGGGCCTAAGGCTTTGCGGAGCCGCCTGTCGCGCGGGGGACACAACCCGTTGGATCGTGGCGATGAGGTGTTGCACAAATTAAGAATAGCAACATTGGCTCACTTAAATTTGTCGTCTGCCGCCGCCAATATCATTGCTAGCCATTGCTACGTGGGCGCTGCGCCCGTAGCTCCCTTCCCTTTGTTCTGCGGCATCGTTCTGTCGAGTGTTTTGAATGTACGCAGCGGGATTGACGTAACCCGCGGCTGGCTGTCCCCTGCACGTAGTCTTCGCCGTTGGCCGGGAATGCGGTCGAGATGTCTTGGGCAATGGACATGCCTGTGACCTGCGCGGCGGTCTTTAAGCTGGGGGGCCCTCGTGAGTGTTGCCCATAACCGGAGGACGTGTCGGTGCGAGCGACGCTCTCTCGCGCCGACGGCCACGTCGCCTTTGCGGTTCCGGGACGGAGGCCAAGCCGTCGAGCCAGTGCAGCGGTGTCGACCAGCGGCTGTGTCGCGGTGCACGGACATTCTTTAGGGACATTTAGGCCACATGTGTTTTTAGTAGAGCTTGAATGAAGGAAAGGAGATGATTTTCTAAGGGCTCGTTTATCTTTGTTAGACACAATATTAATGAGAACTAACAGACAATAACGTTATTGTCTGTTAGTTCTCATTAATATTTAGTAGAGCTTGTGTGTGTAGAGCTTTTTTCCCGGATATGTGTTGAATTAAGGTTGGGGGGATGTTTGTTTTCAAGTTCTTTTTTTCGGGATATGTGTTGAATTAAGGTTGGGGGGATGTGGGGGTGCTGTCGGCCCCTGTGGAGTTGTCTGCGCCTAGTGGCGCACGCGCGCCTCGCGGATAGGCCGTCGGCGGCAGTGGCGCCGGGCTCGCGAGCGTTGGGGTTCGCGCGTGAGCGACGGCCACGCCACCGGAGAGAAGCGAGCGAGCCCGCCGCGGCCGCTGGGCGGGAAAAAGGAAGTCTCTTGGGGTTTGGCGGCTGGCGTGGACGGGCGGCTTCCCGCGGTGGGTCCCGCTGGGGGACGATACCGCGGCTCGTTGCCCTCGGGGCCCCTGGTCGGTGAGTCGTGCGTCCTCGTACGCCGCATTCGCGGTTATTGCTTGTCGTATGTTATGGTGTATTTCATGTGTTACGTTGTTGAATGTGTGTTATGTTATCCAAGTATTCATTGTCCGCGTGTAATTGTTTTAGCGAGTGACTAGATTGTAATAAGATTCGGCCGGCGAGCTCGCCGAATGTAAAAGCAGTGTGTAATAAACTTGAATGTGTTCGTTGAACCGACCGTGTCTGCCGTCTTCCGTGTGCTCTGAGAGCCGGCGATAATGAGAACACGCGATCTCAGAGCCCACACGTCATCACTTGAAGACGCCGATGCGCCCAGCAAAAATCCCACGAAAATATCGCCAAAAGTGATCACCTGGCAGATGTGGGAGTGAATGTCCTCATTGGCCATAGCAGCACTAAGAGGTCATCATATGGCACTGCAAACACTAAAGAAAATGCTTTTAACTGTTGATCGCGGGTTGCAGTGCAAACATGGCAGCATGGCAGTGTTTTGCAGGTGGTTTGAAAGCACAAGCGCAGCTATTACGCAGACAATTTTTTTTCTCAGTTATATTTAGTCGAAAAAAAAGGGGGTGGGGCCAGTACTCAGGTGCTGCCCTTATTCAAGATTACAGTGGAACTTCGATTATACGACTTTCAGGGGACCGCGCAAAATCGTCGTATAATCCGGGCGTCGTATAATCGAAAAACCGAGAATATAGGCAGTGACGGTCATTTTTGCCCCACAACAGCGGGCACATAATGCCTAAGAAAGTCCGCGGCACAAACGTACGCTGCTCCGAGGAACGTAGATTAAATTAATTGAAAAAATGACAACCACGCATTTTATCGGAGGTGTGAACGAACCTTTATTTCTCACCTTTTAAAAAAATCTGTGATTTTCTTCTGAGAGTTTGCCCAGCCACGACGCATCAGCTTTCTTTCGATAGCTGCAACATCTGGCAGCAAGTCGCCGATCTCATCGCGTGCGCAAGCAAACCGCCGAATGTGGTCGACGTAGCACAACACGTCCGCGTAAGTCGGAACGGACACGCTAGCCTCTGCAGCGTCGTCCATCTCTTCCTCGTCGGAAGTTCCCGCAGTGTCGGGACGCACAGTTTCGATAATGTCATCCAGCGACACTTCACTGCACACTGCAACGTCGTCGTCGGCACCAACATAGTCCGCGAAAGATCCAGGCAGCTCCAGGCTGCCGAACTCTGGTTCATCGTCAACAGGCAGTGCAGCTTCACTGGTAGAACAAGCACCACTTCTATTAAAGCCGCAGTGCCTGAAGGAGTTGGCGATAGTTTCTGGCGTGACTGCGTCCCATGCACTAGCAATGTAGTGCATCGCGTCAAGCACAGAAAGTTTCTTATCCAACTGCTTGCGTTCCATGCCCGCCAGCCGACGCTGCACCAGAAACTTCCGATATTTCTGTTTCATGCACTTGATGACGCCAGCGTCAAGTGGCTGCAGCTGGCTAGTGCAATTGGGGGGCAGAAATACAACTTTCACATTTCTCAAATGCGACATATCTGATGGATGGCATGGCGCATTGTCAAGCAGAAGAAGAATCTTTCTGTCCTTAGCCCCCATTTTGGAGTCCAGCTGCTGCAGATATGTAGAAAACATAGCAGCCGTCATCCAGGCTTTCCGGTTGAACGTGTACTGGCACGGCAGCCTTTTCAAATTCTTGAAGCATCGCGGCTTCTCAAACTTGCCGATCACGAGGGCAGGAAGCTTTTCAGAGCCGTCTTCATTAGCGCAAAGCAATACGGTAAGACGCTCTTTGCTTCGCTTACCCCCGTGACAGCTCTCTCCTTTGAATGCCAATGTCTGTTCTGGCTGCATATTATAAAATAATCCAGTTTCGTCTGCGTTGAACACGTCGGACGGTTTGTATTCCCGTATCAATTCCGGCAGCAATGCAGTCCACTTTTCTACAGTGTCGGAGCTGACTGACGCGCTCTCTCCACAGCAGCGGCTGTACACAACTCCACTGCGTTTTTTAAAGCGATCCAACCAGCCATTGGAGGCTTTAAAGTCGTCAATGCCGCAGCGCAATGCAACTGTCTCAGCCTTCTCCTTCAAAATTGCGCCATCCACGGCGATTCCTGAACTGCGGGCCTGACGCAACCACTCAACGAGGGCCTTCTCCATGGCAGCATATTTGCCATCTTTCGCGGCCTTCCTGTTCAGGCCGAACTTTGCCGCATTTAGTAGGATGCTGTCCTTCTTCGCGAGGATCGTTTTCAGCGACGACTCGGGAATGTTCAGGTCGCGGGCAATGCTGGCCTTTGTTGCTCCGTTCCGCTTCTCTGCCTCCTCGATTATGCGAAGCTTTTCTCCGAGCGTCAGCGGTTTTCGGTTCCGCGACATTGCGAGACGCAGCACTCGCAACCAAAAGTTCGAAAGCTTCCTCGCACACCAATGACCGAACACAGAAAATTTTGCACGTGGACACAGCAGCTGCGGCGCAGCACAACCAACCGATGAGGCAAACACGTGAAGGAATGGCTGAATGCTAAAACGCCCCAGCCCTCTGGTAGCTAGACAGCGGCGAGTTCCGGTTCCCGCGGCTGTCGCAAACATTTGGCATCTTCGGCTGGGGGCACTCGTGGCGTATTCTGCGCACTCGTGCGGTGCCGTACGTTCGTCTGGGCACCACGCGTGCGGTGCCGCATGTTCGGCTGGGCCGGCCACGACACGAGTGCACGCCACCGCGCCACCGCGGAGATCGACGGTGGAGCGTGGTGCAATCCCGTCGTTCAGCGCGCGCTGGCAGACGACGCTGCGACGTTCCATCAATGCAGGCGCAATTTACAGCTGGCGCTGCAGCAGAACACGGCCTGACTGGAGGTAAAACATGCGTGCGCTGTAAATCGTCCGGCCGTGCTCACACAAGGCTACTTTTGCTGTCGGGATTTCACCGGAGAGCAAAGACGATGCAGAAACTACCAACCTTCGTTGAGTTTGTGCAAACTGACGCAGCAAAAGCGCGTGTAGAGCAGGCGAGTTCACGCTGGACGCACAGCGTCTCGCAAGCGTCTCTAATCGTCTGGTTTTCCGTCGTTCGCGCTCTCAATTCCAGTGCAAATCCGCCGTTGCAAAATATCGTCTGCTGAATTTCGACTGCTGTGCGCGTCTCGCAGACGGCGCTGCTGTCGCAGATTCGAGTTCCCTGGCTCACACGTTCGTCTGGGCCGTAGCGGGGCCTGAAACTCGGGCGGTGCTTGACGTAACTTCCCTTCCACCGCCACGGTGCCAGTGCGGCTCAGCCGAAGATGCCAATTGGCTCAACAATCGCCGTTCAACACGTCCGGTATAACGACACGAAATGTAGTGAAAGTTATCGTATACTAGAAAGCGAGCTCGAGATTATCTGCCATGTTATCTGCTCACAACGGTCACAACGGTCACGGTCACTACAAAACCACCCAAAAGAAGAGAGAGAGAAAAAAAAAGAGCGACAACGGAAGTGCGCAGTGCAATGCGACAAAACGAATGCGCTCCGGCTGGCTCGGGCCAACGTTGGCTCTGGCTAGCTATGGCCGACCGCGTGTCGAAAAATTGAAGAGGCCCTGTGGTGGCAGCGCGGATACGAACTCGGTTCCTCGGTTTCCCGACTTTTTTCGCCCGGCCGCAGTGTGTTTGCGTGCCAGCCCGCGTCATCGTAGGTCTTTTCTTTTCTCGGACAGTCCAGCAAAGCGTCGTACGAGGCGGGGCCGGCGTAAAATTGCGTCGTACAATTGAGGTTTTTAATACATTATTTCTATGGGGGTTTTGCCGGGACCAAGCCAATTCGTCGTAAAACGCGGGTCGTCGCAGGACCGGGGGACGTATAATCGAAGTTCCACTGTACACGGTATAAGTAACTGTCAATGTGACTGTTAGATTACTTCTGTTAAAAAGCTGCCGCTTCCTTTTGCCAAGTGACACATAACGTCTAATACAGCTCCTTCTAATTATTTACAAGCTCCATATTTTGGACGTGATTACTCCCAGGCGTCTAGCGTCATAGCTCCAGAGGTGAAGGCTGGCAAGGAAGCACAGCATAGGCTCCCACTGGCACATCTATCCTGTTTGTTGGGGAAAGAATGTTCCACTTCCTTCTGCCGACAGCATGAACTCACCTCCTTGGGAACAGGAGGTTCAACAGGTTCAGGTGGCTCCAGTCTCTTCTCTGCTACCGTTGCCGCTGCAAAAGTGGGTGCCATAGGCACTATGTTATTGAGTGACAGCTTGACACGCATTAGAATCATAATAAGAAAAAGAAACAGTTACATATGGACCAATAACAAAGACAACACTCAGCAACCGTTACGTATAACCGTTCCTTTCGAAGGAATGCGGACTTATTGCACATAACATACAGGAGATAAACATATATATACAGTAGAACCTTGTTGATACGTTCTCACTTAGTACGATTTCCCGGCTCCTACGCTCACAATCGCGAAAATTAAAAACAACTTAATACAGCTGTGTGTAATACGTTCCCGGAAAATACAATTATTCGGCAGCAACGTTCAGCACCGCGGAGAACTGCAGTCGTATGACGCGTTTTGTACTCGGAAACTCTCATTCAGGTGTGCAAAAAGGACCCTCTCGTGTATTTGTGAAGTGCGAAGTGGCAGAACGCCGCGCGGCAACGGCGGCTTCTCCGCAATGCCTTTCCCCTCTTCGCACTTTCTCTGCTTTGCTCGATCGTCCCGTTCGTGTCTTTTCTGAATTGCTCGATCGCTGCTCTCTTGTCAACCACACGCCTACCCGAAAGCAGGCGGCGATGCTGGCCTTTAAAACCTTCAAAAGGCTTTAAAAAAATTGCAGTGGCTTAGCTCGACTATGCCAGGATATACGTAGCGTTAGCAAAGGTCAGCTGATTATTCTTAGCTTTCCAGATTGTCTAGGATTAGCTTGATTGTCATGCTTACTGCTGCTCCAATGACACACACACGGTATACGTATTATGTGGCACATGCATATTTACTTTTGCTCAACGTCAGGTTGCTTCTCTATTGTCACAAAGACGGCTCGGTGGTCAGTGAAGTAACACGCTGCCGTCTTTATGGCCCCAACACAGTAACCGCTAATTGCCAGGCAACTACTTCGGGATCCGATGAGATAAGCTTCTCGGCTCTTCTGCGCCGTTGAGCAGCATTTGCGCTCTCCTTCTCCATGGCGTTACCCACCTGCAAACGCCAGTCAGAGGCGCTATGAAGCGGCACCAGCGCATTGTCAGACGGCGGCTGCAAAGCGAAGGCGAATAGCTGCGCGCGCCATGGCTACGACGTCACCCCTCTTGAATGCGCAGAGCAGCAGCGGCGAGTCACGCGTGCCAGCGCCAGTCTGTCTGCCCGGCTACGACGCCACTCCTCCCGCTCTCCGCCACCAGCAGCGGCGAGCCGCACGCGGCGGTGGTGGAGAGCGCGTTCCATCTTGTGTTCTTTCTTGTCCGCTTCTTCTTCGCGCTGTTTTTAACTATGGAGATGCCGGCTCTGCACTCATCCTCGCGCATGCGCAGCACGGCTCATGATGACCCACGCGAAACCGGCTCCAGCTAGGCAAGTGTAGGTAACGCTACAAAAAAAAAAAGTCTTTGTGTAGCACTTGGCACAATTTCACTGAGCATTGCAAAT